>NW_020536999.1:2646054-2665335 GCF_003426905.1 Ctenocephalides felis | reverse complement strand
TCAATATTGTAGAAATAAATGGCAAAAATAACAAAAAAACACTTATTAATGTTTTGACATTGAAAACTTTTGAACTGTCATCTGCTAGAAATGTCAATTTGTTTGAAATTTGAGTTTAGCTGAAATTATGAGCCTAGATAATATTAGTATATTATA
Organism: Ctenocephalides felis; assembly: GCF_003426905.1. Taxonomy (NCBI): domain Eukaryota; kingdom Metazoa; phylum Arthropoda; class Insecta; order Siphonaptera; family Pulicidae; genus Ctenocephalides; species Ctenocephalides felis. The sequence continues at coordinate 2,665,179 of NW_020536999.1, read as the reverse complement.
ATGTACAAGAAAAATATAATGTCTATATTATTATTGCCGAAAGCAGCTGAGATATGCCACAAATTAAAATATATAATATACAGTCAACAATATGTGTTTGGCAGATGAATTATATAATTCAGTTTAATAAATAACGCAACAAGTGCAAAATTGCATTTACATTTTTTGTCAACTTATGCACGTCTCATTTTAGTTTACTTTACTAAATTATTTAACAATACAAAAATATTTCTACTTATTAAAAAAACGATTCAGAATTTTGTTTCATGTGTCAAAAATTCATTTGTTTGGCATTGGATATGAATATTTAGCAAGAATATCTTAGATTGAAGAGTAAGATTTTACAAATTATTTACCTAAGATTTGAACATAAACAACAATGTTATTATATTATTAGTAATAAAAAGCACTTTAGAAATTATAATTGCCAAAAAGCAACTAAGATATCGTACGAGATTATGAAATTATAGACTAAATTATTGAAGCAATTATGTAGTGTGGTAGAATTAAGTGTGATATTGTTTCTTCTAACGCAGATACTATATTATTTTTTTTCTGAATTTCTTATACCACTTGTGCTAAGACATGAATTAATCACACAGGCAGGACATCAAATAGGATAATGAAGTATAGGATAGATAATAAAAAATTGGAACTTTTGAATTGTAGACGTGGGTACAGGACGACGTCTGTCGGATCATCTAGTATAATATATATATATATATATATATATATAAATATAATATATATATATTAGGGTGGTGCTTAAAATGGTCATTTTCGAATTCCTTTCTCCCAGGGGCTCAAATGGTTCCAAATAGATAAAAACAATTCTCTGAAAATGTTAGCTCTTAATATTAACGTTTACATAGAGCGCAATTCAATCAAAGTTTTGTATGGAAATAGCATGGAAAATTTTTCAAAAATTTTAAAAATAACCATTTTAAGGACCACCCTAATATATATATATATATATATCTTGATATATATATATATATATATATATATATACATACATATACACCCTTCTGCCCATGTCTTATAATTTTCTTTCCGAGGTCGCCAGGCCACTGACCCTTCACCGTTGCAACTGGAGCATTTCCTTCTGAATCGTGGCCGGTAACTATTTTTAAGGTGGTATATTGCCAGTGGTATGGTGTGGTAAAGTGGTGAAGTGGTTCATAAGAACCATTTTACAACCCGACGACCTCAATATCGCGCAAACACGATAGCGCCATTTTATAGGTTAACTACAATTGTATTCAAACTGTGGTTGCTACGGTTTAGTATGTATTTTTAGGTATATACAATAATTTTAATTTCAATCGTGCGATTGTGTGTGTATGACCATCTCGTTTACTTTCTCTCTTATCTTGTGCTGGAAGTCAAAGTAACAGGTAAGCCACTTCGTCTGTCCGTCCGTCAGTCTGTCCTCCGGGTCAACAAACTTATCTCGGACGAGAAATTGCGCAACGACTAGTGAAAGTTCGGCCGTTTCTTCGCTTTTATCTGAATCCGACCAGAACGCTTGAGGATGAGAATAAAATATCAACAATAATGATAATGATGAATTTTAATTGCCATCTTAAAGCGGCTTGGGCAATTTGTCCAATTTGGGTAAAAAAACGATTGAATCAATAATTAACTTCCGATAGGGCAAGTTATAGTAATCGCAAAAAATCAAATATGAAAATTTTTACATATCTTTACTTTTCAAAGGTTTCTGAACTTTTTGACATACCTTAGAAAAAATGAATGTATATGTGTGTATGTGTGCGACAAATTTTCGTCGATGATTTCGGAAACACGGTTATGGACTCTCAATAAAAATAAGTTAAAACTAGTGGTGTATGGCATCGTGCCTTAAGGCAAATTGCTGGAATTTTCCGTACCGTAATGAAATATTCGAGAAATTTTAAACGTTTTCAAATATATTATTACAAATACTGTACTTTCATTATTTTTTCTATCTTGTTATATCTGAGCAAACCAAATGTAAATCATAAATCAATTTATCTCTAGAACATTAACAATCGTCATTACATTCTGAATTCAATTCAAAAAAAAAAAAATAGTTGCCTTTAATTTGCACAAAATTGAAAAGTGCCCCTGTATAGTCACAGTCAAAACGCACTTGGGTTAACATTTGTAACAGAGTGGCGCTTAGACTGTGCTTAGCCTGGGTCATTTTTTGATTTTTTTTCCATAATTACAAAAATATTTTAGGGAAAATAAAAAAAGATGTAATAATTTTTTATCCTCAAAAGCAATTGTTGTGTCAATACAAGCAGAAAGTTTTTTAAATGATTCAAATCGCTCAAGCTTAGTTCACTCAAAACTGCCATTTTTTGCACATTTAGCTCTGTATCTTCGAAATGGCTGGGTCTGCCTTTGCCAAAAACTAACCACCTCTTCTCCCAATCATTACAAATTGCATGTCTTTTAGATCATTCAAATCCGATACTCCGTTCTCTCTCAAAAACTCGATTTGTATTTTCTGCACTCTTTGCTCCGTATCTCCGGAACGGCTGGAGCTGCCTTTGCCAAAAACTAATCAGCACATCTCCCTATCAATAGGAATAGAATGTTTTTTTGAACCATTCAAATCGGTTGATCCGTGCGCCCGAAAACGTGGACGAAACTAGCTGTAAGTGGAATTCTGTCTTAAGGCAATTAGGGCATCGTGCCTTAAGGCAAATTGCGGGAACTTCCCGTACCAAAAATTTTTTTTTTTTTAAAAACGATTAACATTTTTGAAAAAAAATTACTTCGAAATAATTATTGAGAACTAGGAATATGACAAAAAATTACTTTTTTTTGAAAAAAAAAATTTTATTTGAAAAAAAAATTTTTTTTGAAAGAAAAAAATTTTTTTGAAAACAACTATTTTTTTGAAAAGAAAATGTTTTCTTCATTTTGACATATTTTGAAATTCTGAACTTTTTTTCAAAGCAATCGTAGTGCTTGAACTGCATAGAGACGAATTGTCACAGCGCAAGTGCCGCGCCGCCGTCTAACGCATAAACATTGGTACGGAACCCATAGAAATGTAAAAAAAATTATACTTATTGTTAAAATTTCTATACAATATCTGATAATTTGATGTGCCTATGTCTAATCATCATTTTTAACTGCCGATGGCATTTTTTTTTACTTTTTTCATTAGATCTCCGAAACCGCTAGACCTGCCTTCATGAAAATTTTATCAACTTTGAATTATTTAAATCGGACGCTCCGTTCTCTTGAAAACTGAGTTACCGTTTTCGGCACTTTTTGCCCCGTATCTTCGGAACGGCTAGACCTGCCTCCGCCAAAAACTAATCAGCACGTCTTCTTATCAATACGAATCGAATGTTTTTTGAATTATTCAAATCGGTTGATCCGTGTTCCCGAAATCGTCGACGAAAATTTGTATCCGCACATACATACACACACATACATACATACACACCACACACACACACACACACATACATCCATTTTTTCTAAGGTATGCCAAAATGTTCAGAAACCTTTGAAACGTAAAGATATATAAAAATTTTCATTTTCGATTTTTTGCGATTACTATAACTTACCCTACGGGAAGTTAAAAATGCGGACATACAAAACACACACACACACACACATCCATTTGGTTTCTGAAGTATGCCAGTAAAATGTTCTGAAACCTTTAAAACGTCGAGAAATGCAAAAATTTTCATTTTCGATTTTCGGCCCATTACTATAACTATCCTACGGGAAGTTAAAAAATTGCAAAAAAAAATTATTTTTTGCAATTACTACAACTTTCATACGTGACGTTAAAAATCTATAACAAAATTCAAGTATTGAATGTCTTACACTAGCTGTAAAAGTTGTAACCGACTTTTCTTATTCTAACTGTAATATTTGTAACCTACTGTTCGTGTATTAACAGTAATATTTGTAACCGACTTTTCTTATTCTAACTGTAATATTTGTAACCTACTGTCCGTGTATTAACTGTAAAATTTGTAACCCATTGCCCATGTTACAAATATGTAACCTACTCTTCTTATTAACTGTAAAAGTTGTAACCTGGTAAAGATGAAGACGACGAAGAAGTTAACAGTACTTATCGTATTTTGATTTCAAAGTAACGGATAAAGTTGTAGATAGTGTGTTAACACTAGACCAAAAATTAGACTTTTAAAAAATTTATAAGGTCAGTTATTTTTGAAATTACATTGTTGGAAAAATTAAGTGAACTGCTACAGAAATTTGAAATTTTATCAAATATCCTACTCTTTTTAGATTGTTCGAACAAGAGATGAACGACCTGTATTGTATGCACATATGATTATATACGTATAGATGTATGTGTGTTTGTGTGTATATAGATGTGTGTGCGAACAATACCATCGTTGAAATGAAATGAAAGTCTATGAAATGAAATACATGACGCGGAAGTTACCGACTGTTGCGAACAAACCAACTAACTTTCTCTTTGCGAACAAGAATTAAGAATTATTGAACATAATGCAAACGTTATGCATATATATACACGATGATTATATACACACATTATATATATATATATATATATATATATACATTGTTATATATAAATAATAAATAGTCGTTTTGCGGGAAGGCAGGACCATGGTGCGAGATTTTTGTTTTATTAGAAATTCGAAGATACTATCTGAGGAAAAGGTTGTCGAGTTCATTCCTTTTATTTATTGCTCTATCATTATATATGGTTAAAAAGTAATTTCCTACGATGCGTCTTTTATATAAATTTTCTTCGAAATGTAGTTCAGTCGGATTAAAAATATCTATTTCATGTTTCAAATTAAGGGGTATTCTACTTTAGAGTCATGAATTTCGCCCGTTTTTGAAGCGCTGTTTAAAGGAAACAAATATATTTTTACAATCGATTTTTTTATCATTTATTTATTGATATTTTATTATTACATCAAAAAATTATTAAAAAACAAAAATTAAAATTCACAAAGTTATGAGCAGTCAAAGTGGAGGTTCCCAAAAAAAGAGGGTGTCCTGGCGTACATGATTCCAACCCTACTGGTGATTTGAAACATAAAAAATAGATGGATTCTTAATTATATAGATGCCGCTATCGTATGAACCTTGGATAAGTTAAAATAATTATTTTTGTTCGAATGGCGGCAGTTTGAAAAAAAATTACTTTTTTTCATGTTTTTTTGTCAATTCCGTATTTTTTAAAAATACTAAATGAAAAGTTATAGTTTTGGGCAAGGTCCATACGATAAAGCGATGTATAGGGAAGATCCTCTCCAATTTGAAGTAAATCGGTTCATTAGAACTTGAGATATCCTTACCGCCAGCTCGAAAAAGTAGTTCCGAGAAAAACGCGATCAAAGTTTTGAGACAAGTCGGACCCGAACCGAGGCCACGTCACTAAAACGGCTATAACTCAGGAATAATAGTAATTTTGAAAAATCCTTTTAATGACATATTTTTGAATAACTAAACTTTGAAAATATGGAAAAAAATTTTTTCGATTTTTTCAAAATTCTACAGTAGAATACCCCCTTAATAATGTGGTCAGTGAGCATAGTTTTAGCTTGTCTAGGATTATTTAAAATTATTTTTGTGTTGTAATCGTTTAAGTTCTGGCTCGATTCTCCAATGTAAATTAAATTACAATCAAATTATACTTGTTTATCTATGATTACAATCTAGGCAGTTAATTTGATAGACAATATTTCTAAGTCGTTCAATGATCCTCAATTAAAGTAAATTACTCGTTTGCTATTACAATAATTTTAATAATATTTCGGTCATATGAGATGACTTCTTATTCATTATCTATTGATAACGAATAGTAAATATTTATAATATTTATGAATTTATAAATTATTTTAAAATTGCAAGAACTCACTTTTAACCTTAAAGCAGTATACTAGTCTTCAGGCATGCATTTTATGACATTTTTTAAATGCAATTAATATTTTATCATCAATTTTTTTATATTTATGTTTGAAGAATATCGATAAAAATTGAAAATAGAAAACAGTCAAAAAGTTTAAAAAAAGCATTTCACGAAATAGCGAGTGTCTGGAAAAAATATTTTTGTTTACAACTTTACTTGATATTCTCGATTTTTCTTCAAAGTAGTAAAATCGAGACGAATGGTTTTGAAATCTAAAACGCCTAAATATAAAAGTATTAAATTTATTATTAAATAATGAATATTTTTATATATATAAATCTCTCGTCATTAATCTTCTCCAAAACAAACATTCGAGTTTTATTAAATCTTTCTAGATTTTGTCAAAGTCAATAAATATTGGTATGAACTAAAAAATACAGTAATAATTTAGAAAACATGCAGAAATTTGTTTGAAGAATGACATCAGAATTTTCAAAGTGTTATTCCACTTAAAGTTTGAGTATAAATAATGACATGTGTTAAATTATGGGTAAAAAAAATATAATTTAGAAATTATTCTTGCCGAAAAGATATGTCAAAGAATAAAATATTAAATATAAATAATAAAATACATTCATTTCAACAGTCGACAGTTTAAGATATGAAAATTTACTTGAATTTTTTAATTTAAATTCTGATATATATTAAATTTGGAGTAAATATAATGTAAAGTCGAATTCATTATTGCAAAAAGCTCCAACAGTAAGCCAGAGATTAAAATATTAGAAAGATGAAAAATAAAAGATCTTCATTTTGAGATCTAACAGTTCAAGCAATTTACTTACATTTTGCATTTAAATATAGATTTATTTATTTAGATATCAGTAAAATAATTTGAAATACAAAACGATTAAATAAAAAAACTGATTAAATAATGGATTGTTCTTTGAATTTCATTTGTTTAATAATGAAAAAAGACTTGTAATAGTTACCAAAATTCTAGCTCATAAATTTCAAACAACGTGAAATATTTTTCTCACAATAGTTACAATTCATATCGTACCACGTTTCGGCTTGACGTTGAGTTCTGGGACACCTTCTATATATATATATATATATATATATATATATATATATATATATATATACAAGTATAAATTTCTATAACATAATAGTTATATAGAGATAGAGAGGTCGTCGACATTCAACATTCAAATGTAATGTTCGCATAGGAAGCAACAGAAAGTTTATTGTGTCTTTCTCGTCAATGGACACCTTCACTTTCTAAATAAACATATTACTTGCACATATACACACATATATACATACAAATATATATATATATATACATATAAATATATATTTACATATGAGTTCGCACCTACGTTTATTCGAGAACAACAAAGGCGTGCAAAAATTATTAAAAAAATCAAATCATGTAATAATTCATCGACAATAATAATTAAATTTAACTGCTTTAAAAAAGTTAAAATAAAAATATCTTATAAAGGACTCTACTGACATAATTATCAGAAGAAAACTATAAAATAATAGCAGTTTGTAATAGATTGAAGAACTCTAGTGACGTGCTAATTGGCCTGGAAGACTTTGAGAAAATTTTTAATAAAATATTAAATATGAAATAGATCAAAGGGCTCTACTGAAGGGAAAAGTATTTATAGATTTGAGGAAGTTGCAAGTAAAATATTACACTTTACAAGAAATAAAATGACTCTATTGACAAGCAAACTGATCATTATTGATTTGGGGAAGAAACTTGTAGATTTTTACAGAGAAAGGTCTCAAACTGTTAATTATCAACTTGGGAGGAAAAAACTTGTGAAATATTACAATTAATACAAGGACTCAATTGACAAACAAAATTACTCTACTGACGGGCAAACTAATCATTATCGATTTGTGGAAGAAACTAAAAAAATATTAAACTAATAAATTATTAAACTTTTAAATATTAAACAAATTTTAACTGACAGGAGGACTCTACTGACGAATTAACTGATCATTATCAATATGGAAAATAATCCAGTGAAGTGAATATTACAATTTGATCTGATTTACAAAAAAGGACTCTACTGACGTCCTTCTTACATTAAGAAAAAAATTATAAGAAGTTACTTTAGTTGTGTTCGAATTAGTTAATACATTTAGTTTCATTTTACTCTTTTCAAATCCAAAACTACTAAACAAAGAATTGATTCACTTAACAAAGCGAATTGCAATGATTGTGATTGTTGCTAAATTGGGAAAATATTCCAAAAATTCAATTATTGCTTTTTGTAAGCAAAAATAAAAAGCACAAGTATTGTAAATATTCTTTTCATACTTTTTGTTATTTTTATATATTATTTTTGACTGACAAGAGGACTCTACTGACAAACAAACTGATTATTAACGATTTGGGGAATAATCTAGTTAAGTATTACAATTTGATCTGAATTACATAAAAGGACTCTACTGACGAGCAAGCTGGTTAGGAAAAAACATATAAAAAATATAGTGACTCTAGTGACTAATAAATTCACAATCATCTACTATATTAAAATATTATTTTTACAGAAAAAGGGACTCTACTAGCGAGCAAACTCTTATTTATCGACTTGGGAGGGAAAAACAGTTAAATATTGGAATTCTTAACTGACAAAAGGACTCTACTGACGAACAAACTGATCATTAACGATTTGGGGAATAATCTAGTGAAATGTTACAATTTGATAAGAATTACAAAAAAGGACTCTACTGACGAGCAAGCTGGTTAGGAAAAAACACTTTAACAATATAGTGACTCTAATGACTAATAAACTCACAATTATTTACTAAATTGAAATATTTTATTTTTACAGAAAAAGGGACTCTACTAGCGAGCAAACTCTTATTTATCGACTTGGGAGGGAAAACAGTTAAATATTGGAATTCTTAACTGACAAAAGGACTCTACTGACGAACAAACTGATCATTAACGATTTGGGGAATAATCTAGTGAAATGTTACAATTTGATAAGAATTACAAAAAGGACTCTACTGACGAGCAAGCTGGTTAGGAAAAAACACTTCAACAATATAGTGACTCTAATGACTAATAAACTCACAATTATTTACTAAATTGAAATATTATTATTTTTACAGAAAAAGGGACTCTACTAGCGAGGCAAACTCTTATTTATCGACTTGTGAGGAAAAAACCAGTTAAATATTACAATTTTTAACTGACAAAAGGACTCTACTGACGAACAAACTGATCATTGACGATTGGGGAATAATCTAGTAAAATATTACAATTTGATCTGAATTACATAAAAGGACTCTACTGACGAGCAAGCTGGTTAGGAAAAAACATATGAAAAATATAGTGACTCTAGTGACTAATAAACTCACAATTATCTACTAAATTAAAATATTATTATTTGTAACAGTTGAAAGGACTCTACTGGCAAGCAAACTTCTGAGATATAAACTGGCAAAACTTGATAAAACCCACTTACTTTCCGACAAGTAATTTGATTTTCGATTAGTATACATGTATGTAAATTTATAATTTATTGGTATTAAAACTGGATGCAAATGGCATTTTGCCATTAGGCAAGCTACAGAATATCCGATATGCAATAAATTTTTAATAATAATATTGTCCATATTTATTTAGATAATAATGACATTATAACAAAATAACTGGAATTTTTTTTGTTATCGTATTTGCCATAATTAATATCATATTACGTTAATATCGTTGACATGACCTGATGATGCATTAAATATAGTTTTCGAAACGTCGTAAATAAATAAAATATTTTAAGAAATAGATGCATTTATTATTTTTTTTTTTGAGATATGGGTAAGGTAATAATTTAATGAAAAAAATTTGAAAATCTTCATAGTTACATATCACGTTTCGATATATGATCTCTTGTCGTCCTCAGTGAAAACAATTAATATACAAAGACATCATCGTTATACATAATGTTCTAATTGTTAAATCGGTTTGTAAACAATTGCAACTCGACATTACATCATTTTAATAATCTACCAAAATATTTGTTACAAATAATATTTTTTTTTTTTTTACTATTAATTCCCCGCTCCGTCTACAGGTGCCGCCACTGCGCTCGTGTGATCTTGTACCTTCTAAATATAAAGTTCAAACATCACCGAACGGAGAAACTTTCTCTTTTGTTCATGACTTGCGATGTACGAAATAAAATAAATAAAAAATATACACATATACACACATACACACATACATACACGGCTTAAAAATTAAAATAAAAGACTTGAAATTATTCCACTGCTGATACAATTTCGCTTTTGAAATCAACGATTTCGACAAGACATTGATAATGAAATCGAAACGAAACTAAATGTTACGTGAGGAATTGAAATTAATTTCGTTTTGGATAGTCAAGATCGTAACTGTAGAAATATAATTAAATAGATACGTATATGGATCTAATACGAATTAATTCAATTGCAAGTGCTGCACTTTTAACTTAAAAAATGGTTTGCAATTATTTTATTCAAAGTCTTCTTCAGAACTTTTTTAACAAATAAAAATATATTATATCAACAAACATTAAAGCGCACTCTTCTGAGAACCTTATACGAATGAAAATATTTCATTTTTCTTTTGAGAACCTTATACGAATGAAAATATTTCCATTTTTCTTTTCAGAAGTTTTTCCAAATTTTGGTTGAATTGTACGTTTTTTATCAGTAATCTTAATAGTTCATGTATTTCTTTTTTAACTTCCCGTAGGGTAAGTTACAGTAATCGCAAAAAAATCGAAAATGAAAATTTTTATATAAATTTACGTTTCAGAGGTTTCTGAACATTTTGGCATACCTTAGAAAAAATGGATGTATGTGTGTGTATATGTGTGTGCGGATACAAATTTCATCGACGATTTCGGGAACACGGATGAAGCGATTTGAATAACTCAAATAACATTCGATTCGTATTGATAAGAGACGTGCTGATTAGTTTTTGGCGAAGGCAGGTCCAGCAGTTACGGAGATAAAAAGCAAAGAGTGCAGAAAATAGAAATCGAGTTTTTGAGAGAACGGAGTATCCGATTTGAATTATTCAAAAAACGACGAAAATAATTGACGAAATTAATTATTTAATATTGACGATAATTATGAAACGAAATAAAGAATTCGTTCAATTTTTGGGAAGGCAGGTCCAGCTTATTTGGAGATACAAAGAAAAATGTAGAAAAAAAAGATATTTTGCGTTTTATCGTAGATTGCATAGAGCACATATGAACAGGACTTGACAAATTAATTCATTTCAAATATGAACTAAGTAATAATGTATATTGAAATATTCGTGAGAAAATGTAATTCAGATATTAAATTACTGAAAGCCAGTTAAAATATGGTACGAATTATAAAAATTATAGGGCAACATTTTTGAAGCAGCAATTATTTTGGGTAGAAACATTCAAGGTGATATTGTACCTATACCGCGAATGCTATTATATTAATTCTTTCTGAATATGTTATAACTTTTAAAAGACTTCAATTTTCAATACGTATATCTTATGCTATAAATCACAAAGGTAGACGATGAATTTTTGTGTGATAAATTTGAAAAATCGCTGCTTTTGTCGTAAATAAACAAAAAATCATTCATTTATCCATCCACATCTACAGGTATGACTAAAATTATTGGATAACCCTTGGCATTAAAATAAATTGAGCTATTCGAAATAAATTTGTTCTATGAATTGCAGTGTATAATTTTTAATAAACAATTTTATTGAACATATTTTAATATTTGTTAAAGGGATAATTAAAGTTTAACTGTGGGAATTGAGAATCATTATTTTATTTGAAGCAGTTCTACATTTAACATCACTCATATTTGTGCAAATAGTAGTTCGAAAAGCAATAATTACTATTTTTAACTAAACGGTGTAAATATTAGTATAGGATATTAAAAAACTGTAGATGTGGATACAGGATAAAGTCTGTCGGGTCATCTAGTATATATATATATATATATATATATATATATATCCCTCAATCCCTCCACTTTCACTCTTTCGAACACCGAATGCACTTTCACTATCAACAAACCGACGATAATTACGATCTCAGCATTTACAATGGATGAATATAAATTGTTTAAACAATTTAACAACAATAGATAGAAAAAGGAATAAGACGACGTAGAGCGAGATAGGGACTATTGTAAATGCATTGAGTGCGAGAAAGACGCACTGAGGAAGGAGGAAGCCATTTTGTTGTAATGCACGCGTAATGGCGGCGGCGGGTGGAATCAAAATGGCTGACGAAAAAAATAGAAATTAAAGATTTATATATACATATATTGAAATGAATAAAACGGCCAATGCGTCGAATGTAGAAAATTTATCTTAATTGTTTATACGTTTCGAGACTAGATGTGTCTCACCATTCAGCAGATCAGGAAAAACACTTACCTCACATTTTACAACATAACAATCACAGGATACTACTATAGAAAAACAAAAATAATTTAAGAAAAGACCGAAAAAGGTAAATGTAAAAATGTATAAAACACACTAATTATTTGTTTCTTACAAGATGTAAGAACTGTGTTTGTGTATCTTGTAAGAAACAAATAATTATGTGTTTTATACATTTTTACATTTACCTTTTTCGGTCTTTTCTTAAATTATTTTTGTTTTTCTAATTTAAATAATTTTTTAAAAATAATTATATACTTTTAATACAATTATTACTACTGTTGCATAATTTGTCTGTTTTTTTTACCGAGTTCGACCCTGATTTTATCCACGCACAATAATAAAGGCACACCCACACAAAAATAATATTGAATAGTACAAGATCGTAAATATAATCACACTAATACATCAAATTTATTTGTACGAATAATGCGGGCGCTGGTAAGCTATGCAAAAAATAAAATTAAGCTAGTGGTGTATGGCATTGTGCCTTAAGGCAAATTGCTGGAACTTCCCGTACCGTAATGAAATATTCGAGAAATTTTAAACGTTTTCAAATATATTATTACAAATACTGTAACTTTCATTATTGTTGCTATCTTGTTATATCCGAGCAAATCAAATGTAAACCATAAATCAATTTATCTCCCGGACCATTAACAATCGTCATTTCATTTCGAATTCAATTTCAAAAAAATATAGTTGCCTAATTTACACAAAATTGAAAATGTGCTCTCGTATAGTCACAGTCTAAACGCACTTGCAAGTAATTCTGTGCGACATTTTCACTTATACTGTGCTTAGCTTGGCGGCATTTCCACATTTATCAATAGTTTTTCATAAAATTGGAAAATCGCTCTCGTACTTAAACAGTCTAAACGCACTTGGCTAAACATTTGTACCAGAGTGGCGCTTAGACTGTGCTTAGTCTGGATAATTTTTGAATTTTTAATCCAAAATTACAAAAATATTTTTGGAAAAAAAATTGGAACAATTTTTTTTTCAAAAGCAATTATTTTGTTGAAACAAGCAGAAAGTTCTTTGACGTTTAGTTCTCTCAAAAAATGCATTTTTTTTAAAATTTAGCTCTGTATCTCCGAAACCGCTGGGCCTATTTGCCAAAACTAATAACCACTTTTCCCCGTCATTACAAACTGAATGTTTTTTGGATTCATATAAATCGGATGATCCGTTCTCTCGAAAACTCGATTTCTATTTTCTGCACTCTTTGCTCATATCTCCGTAACGGCTGGACCTGCCTTTGCCAAAAACTAATCAGCGCATCTCCCTATCAATAGGGAGCGAATGTTTTTCAAACCATTCAACTCGGTTGATCCGTGCGCCCGAAAACGTGGACGAAAAAATGCGGGCATACAAAACACACACACATGCATTTTTTCTGAGGTATGTCAAAATGTTCAGAAACCTTCAAAACGTCGAGAAATGCAAAAATTTTCATTTTCGATTTTCGGCCCATTACTATAACTACCCTACGGGAAGTTAACAAATTCATTATCAAAAACTGAAAACTACAGTTACAAATTAGAATTATCAATAACCTAACTCAGATGATAATTTTGAAGCAACTGGATGCGGTCTGTAGACGACACTCGTACACACGGTCGTCAATAGATATTACTAAAATAATCATCAACTGTAACGTTGGTTTGGTTTTTTGATGTTTTGGTTTTTTGATTTTTTGTTTTTTTGGTTTTCAATTTCCCAATCTTTCTTTCTACCAGCTCTCCGTTTACAGGAGTATTCATTAATCGGTCGCTGGTGGTAGTGGTAGTGGTATATCGCTGGGTATCGTCGGTATCGTCGGTGCGTGCACAAATGTACGTACGCGGTCACTATCCTCTGCATCGAAACTGGGTCGTTCGGTAAAATCGGCCGGAACAAGTCGAATCCGAAAAATCTTTAAAAAAAGTCTCATTGTTGTAAATCATCATCAAGTCATGTTTAATATTGTAATTGGAATTTTATAAACTTTTAAATTTTTTATACGACGAAGGATTTTGTACCCCTAAATGGGGAGATGATCCATGCATACATATCTACACACTTATCTATTTTTTCTAAGGTACTTTATTACACCCAGATCTATTTTTCTAAGGTATGTCAAAAGGTTCAGAAACCTCTGAAACGTAAAGATATGCAAAATTTTTATTTTAGATTTTTGTGCGATTACTTAAAGAAATATGTATGAGTTACTTTTTTGAGTAGTTCAAAACGAAAAAGCCTCAGAAATAGGTTTGTTGAAATGCATTTTTGAGAAGTTGCATCTCAGAAATAGGTGCGAAATGCATTTTTTAGGAATTGCATCTCAAAAATAGGTGTCAAATGCATTTTTGAGCAATTCATCGCGAAAGTTGTTTTAACTTCATAGGTTTGAGTCCATTGACGGTAATTGTGTTGCATTAAATACAGAATAGGTATGAAATGCAAATTTTAATGAATGAAAGGCTTTAGAAATAGATATATAATATAATTTTTAATATAGTAGTTAGAAAATAGATATAATAGTTTCTTTTCTAATTGTAAGCAAATAAATCTCAAAAGATGCTAGAAACAGAATAGGTGTCTTTGCTTTTTAAAGAGATTATCTTGTTCTATATTAACATCTTTATTAATCTTTCTAGAATTAAATCCATGGGTAACTAGTGGTGTGTATGGCATCATGCCTTAAGGCATATTGCTGGAATTCCTGTACCGTAACAAAATTTTCGAGGAATATTGAAGGTTTCAAATAGATTATTGTAAGTAAATACTGTAACATTGTCTAATATTTATTAGTCAGTTATATAAACTGAATTGCAAAATTGAAATTATTCGTTTAAAGTATATTAAGTCAGAATTAAAATTAAAATCTGAATTATTTCGATATACAAAAAAATTATTCTTGAAAAAAAATTGAAACAATTTATTTCCAAATCCATTATTTTGTTTAAACAAGCAGAAGTTCTTTGAATCATTCAAATCGGATGCTCAGTTCTCCCAAAAACTGCCATTTTTTCTACATTTAGCTCTGTATCTCCAAAACCACTGGACCTGCCTTGCCAAAAACTAATCACCACTTCTTCCCGTCATTACGAATTGAATGTTCTTTGGATCATTCAAATCGGTTGCTCCGATCTCTCCAAAAACTCGATTTCTATTTTCTGCACCGTTTGCTCCGTATCTCCGAAACGGCTGGATCTGCCTTTGCTAAAAACTAATCAGCACATCTCCCTATCAATAGGAATCGAATGTTTTTTGAACCATGCAAATCGCTTGATCCGTGCGTCCGAAAACGTGGACGAAAATTGTATCTATGCATACATACAAAAAAACAAACACACACGCACATCATTTTATTGTGAGGTATGCCAAAATGTTCAGAAACATTCAAAACGTGAAGAAATGTAAAAAATTTCAATTTCGATTTTCGGACGATTACAATAATTTACCCTAGTGGAAGTTACAAATACGTGCGGAAACAATTAAAATTGACCCATTAAAATTGGCAAAGCAACCAAGTTTGCTATCTGTTTATACTCTGATATAAGAAACAAGATATATATTTCCAAAATCCAGCTTTTTATGTGGATTTTAAAGCCTACCATGGAGCGAATTTGTTTTGGTCGTCAGCAGAGTTCTAAATTTTTTCTTTATAGTTTCTTCACCGAGACGAGGCTCGATTTGATCGTCAGTAGTGCCCTATTCCCTATTCATTTTTCTTAGAGTCCATGTTTCAGATCCGTGATGAATGTAGCTAGTTTGATCCTTATATTTGATATACAACAAATGCATTAATTTCCTGGATATAATTTTTGCAAAAGAGTCCTATGCCTGCCTAATAAATGCCTGCCCTCGAATGCACATTTCAATCGTTCTCTAAACCGCGCTCGTAAGTCGAGGGACGTAACCGTCCGACATAGAAATGAAATGATTCTCTTCTGTGTGCAACTTGATAGTAGCAATGACCTTTATGTGGGTCAACGGCGTGCTATGTGCTCTCTGTATATATTTTGTATTTGTGTGTGTGTATGTGTGTGTTTTGTGCGCGCGCACAACATTGTCCTATACATATATATATGTGTATTATGCACATGTACATATTAATTTATAGAACACTTCACAGGTATGTAGTGAGGGTAACAAAGTTGCAACTAGTGGTGTATGGCATCGTGCCTTAAGGCAAATTGTTCAGAAACCTCTGAAACGTAAAGATATATACATTGTGCGTCGTGCTCAAGAGCTATACATACATATATATGTGTATACTTATACCCATGTACATATTAATTCATAGAACAGTTCACAGGTATGTAGTGAGAGTAAATAATAATTATATTATGGGTGTTCCGTGGCGTAAACGGTTAAACGCACGGGACTCGTGTGGATGCATATGTAAGTTCGAAAATCGCTCTGACATCCTGACATCGTGTAGTAGTTATTTTCACTTGAAATTATAGATGAAAATGAGAAATCTCTCACACTATTTTTCCTTCATTGAGTTGGAGTTTAACTTACGGACTTGCCTTAGGGCAGTACCACCATTACTTATTATTAAGATAATTACGGTTAGTATGTTCATAAAACCAAGTACTTTATCGTTATATCAAGTAAATCGTCTAATTTCAATTTTAACAAACGCCAAAAAAAACTACTCATTTTGTCGAACTTTGATGAATTTTTTAAATTAAACTACTTATCGTGAGGCCTTGATATTTCAGTAAGTTAGACCACGATACATATCATCAAAAAAAGTTCCATAGAAATCGGCTCAATTTTTTTTTTCAACAACGAATTACAAGAAAACGGCTCGGTAGATTTTTACTCAAAACTAATCAGTATCATTCCCAACTAATATCTTTCAAACAGTTTCTGATTTTTTAAAATTGATTTGGTAGTATGAGCTTAAATGTGGACGTAAAGTTTTACACTTTTTTCCAACTTACAAAGAAACGTCTCGGCCGATCGTCGCACAAAATTGACAGTACGCGATAGTCCTCATTGAGACACATCAAATAGTTTTTATTTAAATTTCTGAAATCGGTTTAATCGTTTTTGAGCAAACGTCGATGAAAGGTCTAATTTTGGTAAATGCCAAAAAAAACGATACTAATTTTTGCAAACTTTGACGAATTTTTAAAGCTAAACGACTTGTTGTAGGGCCGTAATATTTTAGTATGATCTATAAGACTATGGTATCTACCGTCAAAAAAAAATTCATAAAAATCGTCGAAAAAAAATTTTTAAACATTTTATTACAAGAAAACGACCCGGCCGATCTTTACCAAAAACTAATCAGGTCGATTCCCAACCAATATCTATGGAACGGTTTTTGAATTATAAAAATCGATTCAGAATTGCGGGCTAAAACGTGGACGAAAAAATTTTCATTTTCTGCTATTTACAAAGAAACGGCTTGGTTGATCGTCGCGCAAAATTGATAAACCCTGGTCCTCATCGAGATACATAGAATAGCTTTTAAATTTTTGAAATCGCCGTTTGAAATAGCCGTTTTGAGAAAACTTCGATTTATGGCAAAAAATTTGTTCACACACACACACACACATACTTTTTCCTTAAATTTAGTTACATTCGATTCAGAATGGCTTGAAACGTGGAGAAAACACAAAATTAGCTAATCGGATTTTTTGATGAAAAACATAAACTTCTCCTTCGAAGGTAATAAGAGCAGCAGCATTAAGAGTAAGTTAATAACTAAATTAAGCTTTTAAGAGCATTAAGAGTAAGAGTGGTTAATAGTAAGTGGCATTAAGACAATTAAGAGTAAGACCATCAAAGAAAAGTAGGATATTTATGAGTAGGATATTACCGGGTAATGATATATTAAGATTAAGACTCAATCGACAGATGACGTTACGTAAAAAAAAGTACTTGAACTTGCTCAGGAGCAACAGAGCGAATTGTTCTCTCTAGTAGTGAGTTATTGAATTTTGTCTTGGAGAAGAGAAAGTTATTGCAGTTATTCGCATACGCTTACATAGACAAATATATATATATATATAGATAATATATATATATATTAGGGTGGTCCTTAATATGGACATTTCGAATTTCCTTGCTCCCAAGGGCTCAAATGGCTCCAAATGATAAAAAAACAATCTCTGAAAGTGTTAGCTCTTAATATTGTCTTTTAGATAGAGCGCAATTCAATCAAAGTTTTGTATAGAAATAGCATGAAAAAAATTTCAAAAATTTTGCGGGGCGTCGAATTTTCAATAAAAAATGACACGAATTTTCACTTTTAATTCATTTGTCGCTAAGTTATGCTTTAAAATTTTTTTTTTAATTTTCAAAATTTTTTCCATGCTATTTCCATAGTAAGTTTGGTTGAATTGTACACTATGTAATAGTTAATATAAGGAGCTAAAACTTTCAGAGAATTGAGCCCTTGGGAGCAAGGAAATTTAAAAAATGTCATATTAAGGACCACCCTAAATATATATATTATATTATATATATATATATATATATACAATATATATATACATATATATATATATACTAGCATACCCAGCCACGCTTTGTTGTGGCTTTTACAAAAAATCCCGGATTGAAATTTGAATGTGATAAACACCTCAATACTCTTAATATTTTTTTACATTTATATAAATAAAAAAATGTTATAATTGCTCATAACCTAAGTTGGATATCAAAGCATACGGTGAGCCAATAAAATTTAAAATCGGCTCAGTAGTTTAGGATTCATTCCGGACAAACATCGTCACATGCACTTTATAATAGGTTGTCAAATATCTCCCTTCCGCCTTT
>NW_020536999.1:2632871-2645054 GCF_003426905.1 Ctenocephalides felis | reverse complement strand
TTTATGCTCATTTTATTTAAAGAATTGCTTAAGAATTATCTAATATATTGTTCGGATAATCCTAGAATTTTTTTTCGATAGAACGTACGCGCTCTAATAATGTATATCAAATTAGTCATCTTTTGCACTAGTTTCATCACATTTATTGAGCTATTGTACGGCGATTTTACTAATTTTAGACTAAAAGTTTGCTTTTCATAGGTTTTTCTATAGTTCTTATTTTATTAACACTTTCCTCAATTCTTAAACCGTGTTATGCGAACTCGAAAGTACCTTGATATGAGGGGGATGATCTCAATTCTTAAACCGTGTTGGAGCGAATCCGTGTTATAGAAGTACCGTGTTATGCGGGGGTTACCTGTATAATGAGAATCGTAACCAAGGATTAAGTAAGCTTCATTGATGTGTGATGCATTCGCTCACTGGTAATTCTGATTACTATATACCACTAGTTCATTTAACGCCTGCCCTCGAATGCACATTTCAATCGTTCTAAAAGTCGCGCTCGTAGTCGTAAGTCGAGGGACGTAACCGTCCGACATAGAAATGAAATGATTCTCTTCTGTGTGCAACTTGATAGTAGCAATGACCTTTATGTGGGTCAACGGCGTGCTATGTGCTTTCTGTATATTTTATATGTGTGTGTGTGTTTGTGTGTGTTTTGTGCGCGCGCACAACATTGTGCGTCGTGCTCAAGATATATGTGTATACTTATGCACATGTGTGTATGTACATATTAATTCATAGAACATTTCACAGGTATGTAGTGAGGGTAACAAATTATTATATACAGCGACTTACTCGACTTACGAGTGTTTCGAGATACGACGATACGAGCCGCCAAAAAAAAGACTCGTTGCTTCGACATACGAGCAAAATTCGAGATACGAGCTTTGAGCAAGTAAGAGTTTTTTTTTAGAAGAATGTTAACGACATAAGGAAAAATTTTGTCAGATGTAGCAATGATAACACAGGCCTAAATTTTTTTTTTGTTTGGTGCATCAAATGTTAGATCTGATTCCTATAGTATTTTTTGCGCTGATTTCAAATCTGCAAACCATTTTTTTGTATCAGCTCTAGTTTGGAACTTGGAAAAAAGTTGCCGAAACCAGATCCATTCTAGATCGTCACGGAAAAGAACTTTTCACAGTGTCAACTAATGTCCCAACTAAGGCCGAATGGGTCTTGTAAGTTTGTATGTACGAGTAAGCATATCTCATTAAAATAAAATTCTGAATTGTATTACTGTTTTGTTTTTCATTGCTTATGTATCATATATATCATATCTTGAAAACTAAAGCTCATAGAACAAAAACAATTTCATTTTTGAAATCAGCGCCCCAAATATACTTAAAAACAGCTTTGTTGCCCTGTGTAATATTTTTTACCATAGAAATATTATGGTTGTTTTTTGATAGTAAATTATTTTATATTTAGAAATTTTAATTATATATTCATATTGATTGTGTAGTAACCACGCGAATATATCAAGGATCTTATTTTAACATTTGAAATTTTAACTTGTTGGTATTGGTATTTAGCCTTGAGGCAAGTTACATGAACTTCCCGATATGTGTAAATAATCTACTTAATCAATAACAAATAAATTAATTTATGAGTGTAATAAATTAATTAACGAACGAACATGTTAACTAGGAGTATTTCTAAAAGCAAATTTTCAAAAATCAACCATTTTTATAATTGATCCAGTTTCCTTGGGACTTTAATGATTAAGTATGTAAGACCAAGTACTCTATCGATTTACCAAGTAAATCGTCTAATTTTAATTTTAACGAACGTCAAAAAAATTTACTAATTTTCTCAAACTTTGATGAATTTTTAAAATGTCGTTTAGACTTGTCGTAAGGCCGTAATATTTCAATAAGTTGTATAAGACCATGATATATATCGCCAAAAAATGTTCCATAAAAATCGGCTTAATTTTTTTTCTTCAACGAATTACAAGAGAACAGCTCGGTAGATTTTCACTTTTCAGGTCACTTTTCAAAAAGTTTTTAAAAAGGCATTTTACTTGCTCGTTAGTAGAGTCCTATTCTGCTTTTTATGTAAGGATTCCGTTTACTCGTCAGTTGAGTCATTTTTTTTTAAATCGGTCCAGCCGTTTTTAAGAAATCGTCGATTTACGGCAAAAAATCTGTTCATACACACACATACTTTTTTCTTAAACTTGGTCTCATTCGATTCAGAATGGCTTGAAACGTCGAGAAAACATAAAATTAGCGAATCGGATTTTTTTATGAAAACATAAACTTCTCCTTCGGGAAGTTAATAAGAGCAGCAGCATTAATAGTAAGTTGATTAAGAGCAATATAACTAAAATTAAGGCTTTAAGAGTTAGAGCATTAAGAGCAAGAGTCTTAAGAGTAAGAGTCTTAAGAGTAAGAATCTTAAAAGTAAGAGTAAGAGTCTTAAGAATAAGAGTCTTAAGAATAAGATTATTAAGAGTAGGAGTATTAAGAGTAGGAGTATTAAGAGTAGGAGTATTAAGAGTAGGAGTATTAAGAGTAGGAGTATTAAGAGTAGGAGTATTAAGAGTAAGAGTGTTAATAGTGAGTGGCATTAAATAGTTAAATTAAATTAAATAGTTAAATAGTTAATAGTAAGTGACAATTAAGAGAAAAAGTAGGATATTTATGAGTATTACCGAGTATGATATATTTAAGATTAAGAGTCAATCGACAGATGACGTTACGTAAAAGTACATTGAACTTGCTCAGGAGCAACAGAGCGAATTGTTCTCCTCTAGTAGTGAGTTATTGACATTTTGTCTTGGAGAAGAGAAAGTTATTGCAGTTATTCGCATACGTTTACATAGAAATTTGTATATATATATATATATATATATATATATATATATTAGGGTGGTCCTTAATATGGACATTTTCGAATTTCCTTGCTCCCAAGTGCTCAAATGGTTCCAAATTGATAAAAAATAATTCTCTGAAAGTTTCAGCTCTTAATATTGTCTTTTAGATAGTGCGCAATTCAATCAAAGTTTTTTATAGAAATAGCATGAAAAATTTTTCAATTATTTTGCAAAGCGTCAATTTTTCAATAAAAAATTACACGAATTTTCATTTCTAATTCATTTGTTGCTAAGTTATGCTTTAAATTTTTTTTTTTAATTTTCAAATTTTTTTCCATGCTATTGCCATACGAAGTTTGATTGAATTGCACACTATGTAATAGTTAATATAGGGAGCTAAAACTTTCAGAGAATTGAGCCCTTGGGAGCAAGGAAATTAAAAAATGTCCATATTAAGGACCACCATAATATATATATATATATATATATACATATATATATATAAATATATATACTAGCATACCCAGCTACGCTTTGTTGTGGCTTTTACAAAAATCCCCTGGATTGAAATTTGAATGTGATAAACACCTCAATACTCTTAATATTTGTTTTTACATTTATATAAATAAAAAAATGTTATAATTGCTCATAACCTAAGTTGGATATCAAAGCATACGGTGAGCCAATAAAATTTAAAATCGGCTCAGTAGTTTAGGAGTTCATTCCGGACAAACATCGTCACATGCACTTTATAATAGGTTGTCAAATATCTCCCTTCCGCCTTTTTGTATGAAACCAAGAGCAAAAAAGCGGAAGGGAGATATTTGACAACCTAATATTATTTTATATATATATATATATATATATATATAAACTAATCATGTTACATGTGTCTATGAAAGCAATGAACTCAGCATCGCCATTATCTTTTTTAATTGCAAAAACGAGGAAAACGGTGTTGTTTTCTATTGGCCTGGACAGATTTCCTGGTGCATGTAACAGGCCAATAACGGACGGCAATTCTCTACCAGGAAATGAAAAACAAACTTTCACTACCAACACACATACAGGTAATACAAACACACAAATGTGTGTTTGTATATCTATGTAATAGTGTGTGTGTCGATTACAAGTGATTACGTAATATGAAAAAGGTACAAGATCGCTCCACCGTGTTCGAGAAAGTTCCTGGTTCGTTCGCTTGCAAATGTTTCCTGCGATGCAAATGCTAAATTAGATGTTAATTGCATTTAGCTTGTTAGAATGCATTGTAAATTTTTCCAAAGTGCAGGTGGTAATTGTATTTTCAATATAGTTGAGCATTTTTTTATGATAATATATATCTTCTTATATATAAAAATGGAGCTCTCGATAAAATGATCCGCTAAAACTCGAAAACGGCTAAACCGATTTGGCCAGTCTTAGTCTTGAAAAATTCATGCCAATCCAGAGAAGGTCGGAAAGATGAGATATTATTTCAAAATCGCATAGAAACTTTACATTTTTAATTTGAAATTTTTTGTAGAAGCGTAATTTAAATAAAACTATGGACGGTGGCTAATACGTCAAATGCCAAACGTTTTTGACAGATGATGTTCAATTACTTTTAATAGAATGTTTGACGTGGATATTATTTAATTATAAATGAATCGTAGTAAGTAGTATTGTTCGTAGTTATATTTATACACAAACGTTATATTTATATTAAACGGATTGCAAGTGTTACTAGAAATTCAAAATATCAATTTTTTTTAAATGTTAATATGAGAATGCACTTTTTGGCATATTTTTCTCAAACACAGTGCTCTGAAAGATCTCATTTGTATAATTATATACTCATTGGTATTTATAAAATATTTTCTAGGTTATATTATTTTTTATTTATGTTATTTAAATTCAGAACCTGAATTCGGTATCGATCAAAGGAACATTTTGTCGAATAAAATTTTCCCAGTTATAATTTCCCAGAATTTATCGAAGAATAGATAGTAATTTATGAAGGTCCGGAGTTAAAATGTTCCACCACCGTGTCAAAAGTCAGTAAAGCTAAGCATTGTTTAACAACAATATTTGAAAGTAGAGAAAAAAAAATGTATAACCAGCTTCAACCTTGATTTGAAAACGGTAATCTTTGAAATGGGGGAGAATCTTTGAAAATCAGAATTGACACTGAATTTATTTTTGAGTGCTTTTTTGATGTCTTTCAAAAATTTGTTATCTAGACTTTTTTACCCCATAGGCGGGGTAACTTGAAACGGGTAGCTGGCAAGAAGGTTTAAAGCCTTATTATAATTTTAAAGGTATTTTACAAAATAATTACATTTTTAACTAATGCTAAAAAACTACCAACGGAAGAAAATACTTTTATTATGGATTTTCAAAGATTACCGTTTATCTCCCGATAGCAAAATCATAAGAATCAAGGTTATAGCTGGTTATACATTTTTTCCTTCTACTTTCAAATATTGTTGTTGAACGATGCTAAACTTTCATATATTATTCGGACCTTCATTATATTACTATCTATTCTTCGATAAATTCTGCGAAATGATAATGTTATTTACTCTTAATGATGTTACTCTTAAATAATTTTTTCTTGAATATCTTACTCTTAAAACTCTTATTTTTAAATATCTTACTCTCAATACTCTTACTCTTAAATATCTCACTTTTATCATGATAAAAATGTTTCTAATTCAAAATAGACTTTGGTGAAGATGTTTACTTAAATTTAAAAAAAAAAACTAAATTCGTACGTTTTATACTAAATTTGTGTCATCATTCTGTAAAAAAAGGCGAAGTGCTAGAATAAAAATGTTATGGGAAAATATTTTACGGGTGTATCCTTCGTATGAGTTGCTAGTTAGAAACTGTAAAAAGCTGTGTAGTTGCTGTGTGATCAGGCGTTTCACACATAAAACCTAACCTACAAAACGTACAAACATCAAAAAACAATTTCATCATAAGTGCAATAAAAATATCAAATCATACTAATATATAAACTTTCAAGTACAGCATATTTAGTTAAACACATTCAATAGTGCTTTACTAAAAAATCTTATCCATGTACTTATTTCCTGCATCTGTTAAGTGTTGCCTGATGCAACATTGTTCGCTTTCTCTTCTCTTCGGCAAACTAGACATTTGACGACTGGAATGATTTTTTTCTCTCTGCGGTCGATGTTAGAACTTTCATTCTCGGCGAATTCTTAACTCTTCGTTGTGCAACCGAACTAAACGACCGTTGCATGTGCAATGTGCACTTGGCAACTCGTTATATAACTAACTAACTATCTATGTCGAACAAGACGAAGACGACGACGACGAAGAAGAAAGTTGTTTTGCGTCTAAGATCAAAATTATGTAACCGGGATAATATAATAATCAGATGTTGGTTAGAAAATTGAAATGGGGCTCGTGTTGTGGGTTGCAATATTTACAATTCATATATATAACTAGTGGGGTGTATGGCATCGTGCCTTAAGGCAAATTGCTGAAACTTCCCGTACCGTAACGAAATGCTCGAAGAATACTGAATGTTTTCAAATAGATTATTATTAATATTGTAACACTGTCTAATATTTATAAGAATTATATAAACTGAATTGCAAAGTTGAAATTATTTGTTTAAAGTACATTAGAACTATAGTCAGAATTAAAAATAAAATCTGAATTATTTTCAATATACAAAAAATTTTTTTTGGAAAAAAAAAAGTTGAAACAAAAATTTTGTTTTCCAAAATCTATTATTTTGTTAAGACAAGCAGAAAGTTCTTTGAATCATTTGAATCGGACGCTTAGTTCTCTCAAAAACTGCCTTTTTTTACATATTTAGCTCTGTATCTTCGAAATGATTAGGCCTGCCTTTGCCAAAAACTTATGACCACTTCTCCTAATCATTACTAATTTAATGTTTTTTAGATCATTCAAATCGGATGCTCCGTTCTCTCAAAAACTAGATTTTTATTTTTTGCACCCTTTGCTCTTTATTTCCGTAACTGCTGGACCTGCCTTTGCCAAAAACTAATCAGCTCTTCTCCCTATCAATAGGAATCGAATGTTTTTTGAACCATTCAAATCGGTTGATCAGTGCGCCCGAAAACGTGACTGGAAATTTGTATCCATACATACATACACACACACATCCATTCTTTCTGAGGTATGCCAAAATGTTCAGAAACCTTCAAAACGTAGAGAAATGTAAAAATTATCAATTTCGATTTTCGTCCCATTACAATAACTTACCCTACGGGAAGTTAATAATAAATTTATTTGAATGAATGAATTATAACTAGATGCACGTTTCGACGCTTAATTTGTGTCATCATTCAGAGGTTGAAACTAGAGAAACATACATACACAATTAGTTCAGATATATTTTTGGAAAATTAAAACATTTTTGATAAAAAAAAACTCAAAATGAAGTATTATATTAGGTATATTAAAATAAAAAGTTTGATTGACGATAGTATTTATTTATTTTCAACGTTTCAGAGACTGAAAACGTGTTCCAACTTCCATTAAAATGTTTAATATTATTATAAACATGTTCTTTCAAGTATCATTCGCGTGACGGTGCTGCGATCGTTAACAAATATAAACAATGAATTTATCGAAATTATAAAAGATATTAAATTTATACGTTTAGATACAAAATTTGTGTCATTATTCAAGAGTTCGAAAAAATTTAAAAAAATACAACCAAAAATTATTTAAACTATTTTTGCAACTAGAAGTATGAATCTATATAGTAGGTTTGTTAAAGCATAAATGTTTTTGGTAAATATATGGTATTTCGGAACTGCGTACGTTTCATCTTCTCTCTCGTTTATTTATTATAAACATTTTTGTTTTTACATAGATACGAATGAATAACAAATCCAGGAAAGATATATTTATATATATATACACACACACATATATATATATATATATATATATATATAATGATGCATATTTGTATATACATAAATATCTTGTTTCGTTTATTTGTTCGTTTCAGTCGAGTGTGTTCCTAGTCGTTCGTAATAGAGCTAATGCAGTTATGACGTCACAAGTGTGCAATGCCCGCTCAATAGGTCATGGCAGTATACCAGACATTCTCAAACTAACATCAAATCGACAGCCGAATTATTAAATATTAGGCCTAATTAATAACCAATATTTTTCAAGTTAACTTATGTTCAACCGAGATTATTCGATAGAGATTTTTGAAGAAAAACTTCTTTAGCGGCTGTTTGAAAATGGTAAAATTGAGAGCAAAAGGGCTCTACCGATAAGCAAACTAAATTATGATATAAAACAACGGAAAACTATTTTACTTACATGCCTTCGTAAAAAATAACGAAATGACTTTACTGACGAACAAGTACCGATTTGAAACTAGAAGTAGTGGGGTGGATGGCATCGTGCCTTAAGGCAAATTGCTGGAACTTCCCGTACCGTAACGAAATGTTCGAGGAATATTAAATGTTTACAAATAGATTATTATAAATATTGTAACATTGTCTAATATTTATAAGAATTATATAAACTGAATTGCAAAGTTGAAATTATTTGTAAAGTATATTAGAACTATAGTCAGAATTAAGAATAAAATCTGAATTATTTTCGATATACAAAAAATTAAAAAAAAAAAAAAGTCACGACTATGTTTTTTTTTCCAAAATCAATTATTTTGTTGAAACAAGCAGAAAGTTCTTTGAATCAATTAAATCGGACGCTCAGTTCTCTCAAAAACTGCCATTTTTTGTACATTTAGCTTCGTATCTTCAAAATGGCTGGGCCTGCTTTTTGCGAAAAACTAATAAACACTTCTCCCAATCATTACTAATTGAATGTTTTTATATCATTCAAATCGGATACTCCTTTCTCTCAAAACTCGATTTCTATTTTCTGCACTCTTTGCTCCGTATCTCCGTAACGACTGGACCTGCCTTTGCCAAAAACTAATCAGCGCTTTTCCCTCTCCATAGGAATCGAATGTTTTTTAAAACCATTCAAATCGGTTGATCCGTGCGCCCGAAAACGTGACTGGAAATTTGTATCCATACACACACACACACACATCTATTTTTTCTGAGGTATGCCAAAACGTTCAGAAACCTTCAAAACGTCGAGAAATGTAAAAAATTTCAATTCCGATTTTTGGACCATTACAATAACTTACCCTACGGGAAGTTAATAATACGAAACGGACTCTACTGACTAGCAAATCAAATATCGATTAAGAAAAGAATTCTACTGAGGAGCAAATTAATATACAAGCCACTTTTGAAGTGTTTGATAGTTGTAAAATTGGCTTGAATTATGAAAGAAAAAATATAAAGGAGTAATAGAGAGAATATAATCAAACAATTATTTTATATTTACTTATAAAACACGATGTACAAAAAGCCCAAAATGCATTATGCTTCTTTTGTTTATAATAATTGTGACCAAGAGCTATGGAAAGAAAATCATTCAACACACATTAATAACATTAGATGGAAACATAACTTATTGAAATCTAAAGTTTTTAAAATTTTCAAAAAATTGTAAAGCTTTTCAAAATTTACGTTTCGGTATGGAAAGTTGCAGCAATTTGTCTTGCAGCGCGTTGATCTTGTAAGCCATGCACCACTAGTTATTTTATTAAAATTATATATTATGATATTTTATGTGAATGTTTAAGAACCTTCGGCCCTAAGTCAGATATTATTATGGGATGTGTAAGCGGCGGCGGCCTGTTGGTCGACAGTTGCGCATGCGTAATGGCCTCTTTGTTTTTCTTCTTTTTTGCTCTATAATTATATAACTTTATTCATAACACACTTTATGTACGGCGAAATATAATTGCATATGTATATATATATATATATATATATATATACATACATATATAGTAAATAGAGTCTACCTCTCTACGGATCAGAGGTATGGAAAAACCCGAAAAAATGACACGAATATACGGAATTAAAATATGGAAAAGTGAGATGTGAATTACAAAATGTCAGGGCAAGTTATGGTATAATCTAGATTTTATACTGAGTAAATTAAAAAAAAATGTAACAAAATTTTATATAATATAAAGAAATATAAAACAAGTCTTCAATCCTCCTGTTGCCATAGACAAAACATGGTACTTTTTTTGAAATTTATTTACTAACTTGAAGTTTAGCAATTTTATCAATTATCATAACCTCATCTGAGACATTAACCCGATAATTTTTAATTATTATTAATTATCGGTAATTTTTATTTTGCACCAAACAAACATCTATAATATGTATCAATTAATGTATATACTTATTTTATTATTTAGAAACATCTAATTACTTACAACAAGAGAAAAAGACTCTACTGACGAGCAATTTAAATATCGACGTGGAAAGTAATAAGAGGACTCTACTGACGAGCAAACTGAATTTTGACATAAAAAGCGAAAAATTATCTTCACTAAGTAAATTACACACACGAGTAAAAGAAAAGGGACTCTATTGATGATCAAACTTAATATTAATACGAAATGATAGAAAATTCTACTATCTATCAAGTTTAATTTAAATTGTCAGTATTACAAAAACGACTCTACTGACGAGCAAACTGAGTATCGACGTCGAATGTAAAATAAAGATTTTACTTATTTTTCTTATATTATTATTATTATTATTGTATTATGATTATCTTATTATTTCTAATATTGTTATTTTGTTATATTCATTATTATTTATCGCTTATTGTTTTTATTCTACTTTATTGTTTTTCTAGTATTATTTTTATTATTCAGAAATTTTATTTATTTTACTTATTAATTTTATTATTATTAGTATTTTCTTTTATTTTACATTAAATCATCATACTACGGATATCATTTTATTGATTCTATCTTTTATTTGTACTCTTTTTATTAAATTTATATAATTGTTCATTATTGTTACTAGATGTTAATTATTTAGCAGTTGTAACAAATATAGTAATTAAAAAAAACTTATGGAAACCAAAAAAAAAACTTACTGACGAGCAACCCATTATGTAAGGGGGCGTCCATTAATCACGTGAGCTAGTTTTTGAGGATTTTTGGACCCTCCCTCCCCTTGGTGATACTTGGTGATATTCAAATTACCCCCCTCCCCCACCAAACTTCACGTGTATTTTTAGTTACGTGAAAAAACTAAAAAATTTTATTCTTCTTTTGAAAATGTTTGAATTTATTTTAAAAAGTCAGTTAAAAATAAATACACGTGATATCTTACCATACCCCCCCTCCCTCTCATGATATTTCGTGATTTTTTGTCAAACCCCCCCTTTCCCTAAAAACCTCACGTGATTAATGGACGCCCCCTAACTAAATAGACTTAGAAGATAAAAAGAGGACTCAACTGACGAGCAAACTGAATCCTAACATAGAAAGCAGAATAGGATTCTACTAACGATCAAGTTAAGCACCTTCTTAGAAAATAACAAGTGGACTCTACTGACGAGAAAAATGTATTTCGAAATTTTCAGAAAAAATAACTATTGAAAGAAAAAAGCCTACTTACAAGCAAACGAAAACTTTTAATGAAAGTAATTATATAATGAAATTAAATATCATAATAATATATATCGACGTAGAAGATGTAAAAAAGGGACTCTACTGACAAGCAGACTGCCTTTTTACATAAGAAAAATAAAAAGACTCTACTGATAAACATTTTTTTATTCTCTCTTTTATTTACAATTGTCCAGTTAAGGACATTTATTAAATTTGTGGAATTTACAATTTGACGAACAAATTGAGCAGAAATTTTGCAGATAAAAGGAACTTTTTGAAATATATAATGAAATAATATATATCGACGTAGAAGGTGGAAAAAAGGGACTCTACTGACAAGCAGACTGCCTTTTTACATAAGAAAAATAAAAAGACTCTACTGATAAACATTTTTTTATTCTCTCTTTTATTTACAATTGTCCAGTTAAGGACATTTATTAAATTTGTGGAATTTACAATTTGACGAACAAATTGAGCAGAAATTTTGCAGATAAAAGGAACTTTTTGAAATATATAATGAAATAATATATATCGACGTAGAAGATGGAAAAAAGGGACTCTACTGACAAGCAGACTGCCTTTTTACATAAGAAAAATAAAAAGACTCTACTGACAAACATTTTTTTATTCTCTCTTTTATTTACAACTGTCCAGTTAAGGACATTTATTAAATTTGTGGAATTTACAATTTGACGAACAAATTGAGCAGAAATTTTGCAGATAAAAGGAACTTTTTGAAATATATAATGAAATAATATATATCGACGTAGAAGGTGGAAAAAAGGGACTCTACTGACAAGCAGACTGCCTTTTTACATAAGAAAAATAAAAAGACTCTACT
>NW_020536999.1:2622871-2627871 GCF_003426905.1 Ctenocephalides felis | reverse complement strand
TCATTTAAATGTCTGAATTTCAATTTTTATTTCTAGATTTTGAAAATTTTATGCAACTTGCCTTTAGACAAAATGCCACTTACAACTAATTCTTTCAACTATCATTTACAACTAATGCTTTTACAACTAAATTCCAAACAATTTTCAAATTTGAGATTATTTTGTTTTTATCAAAAATTGCAATTTCGATAGGCAAAGTTCAATGATTCAAACGCATGACGAATATACTCTTCAATCAACAAAATTCTAGCACATAATGATTAACAAATATACTTATAAATTACTCCAAAAATTAATAAACATATTTATAAATTACTCCAATAATTAATATTTTAATTTCTTATTGATAAACTCGCATGTCGAAACGTCAATGCAACTTAGGACAAAACTCCCTTACACTTAATTCCTTTATCTTTTTATTACACAAACATTTCATTTACCTCACACTCATTTACCCCTCATTCATCCCTCTCTCGTCCTCCATTCGTCTTATATATCACATCAACCTAAAATAACCTCAAAATATCATATTTTTAACCTACACACATATAGCACAGAGAGAGAATAGAGTCTATATATGGGGACTCTCGTATCGATTTGTTGGGGTAGGTTCGTTCGCAGTTCGTTCGCATTCACAACCCCATACGCCCTCCAACCTAAATCCATCCCCATTTGTATTTGTATTCGTTAGTGGTGTGTATGTGTGCGCCTGGGTACACGGGGTCGATGAACTTGCGACCGTGAGCTGCGGAGGTCAATGACATTGCAACCCCCAAAATGGAGACACAGGATATATGTATATATGTATATGTGTATATATATATATATATATATATATATATATCTTCTTGAATATGGTATTTTAGGATCCATACGTTTCGGCTATGGGCTTAGCCTTCATCTTGTGGAATTAAAATGAAATTTAAAAACACTTTTTCCAATTTTGGTGTCAAACGATTCAGAATGACTTGAAACGTTGATAAAACATAAAATTAAAATATAGCGTCAAAATTTAAATATAAAATATTTACTTATTGAATATTTATGAAATTACAATGAAGATAAGAAATAAATTTCAAGCCATGCAAATAAAATGGTTACAATGAATTGTAATAAATAAATTCACATATTGAATACTGTATAAAAATTACTGTATAAAAATTAGTGCTTTTCTACTACTTGCAAAGATTAGGAGATTTTTTATGTATGTATATATATATATATATATATATATATATATATATATATTATACAGGGCCGGTCCTACCTTGAATGCAATGCATGCAAAAAATGCGGGCGCACGCCTTAGGGGGCGCCAAAACGAGGTTCGGAAATGAAATTTATAATATATTATTTATATATTTTTTTAAATATAAAATCTGGTATACTTAATATGTTATAATAAACAATCCAACTTAACTATGAGACACAAAATGCATATTCAATTTGCAATGTGATATCAATAGAAACAATTAACCAAATAATAACTCTGCAAATATGTGAATTATTGTTCTGCTTATTGTTTAATGAACTTATTAATTTTTTTCTTCGTTTAAAGTTAACGTGGAATCGAAAATGAAATTATTTAGTTTTCAATCCCGTATGAGCAAACCTACGAAAGCTAAATAAATTAATTATTGGGCGTTATTGGTGAGAAACGGCGAGCTAATTTAGTTGAAATGGAACTGGTTAAAGAAATATATACTAATTATAATAAAGAAAATGGAAAATGGGAAGTCAGTGTTTAGAAAATGGCTTGTTTATTTATTATTAGAATTGAATTGTAACTTTTGTTTTTGTTGCAAATGTTCCACATCTGATGAACTTTGAACGTTGAAGACATGCGTGGTTAGGTTTATGAAGCAAATATGAAAAATGGAAGCAAAATGTACTTAGGAACAAAAATCTTTAAGCTTTTTTATACATAATTTAATTATTAACTATATGCAGCAATAATACGGGTACAAATATAATTTGTTTGTTTCAGCATAGTTAAAGAAATATGTAATTTCTTTGCATCTTTTAGTAATCTTTGGACAATACTTTAAAAATAACTTAAAAGCTTTACTTCAAAACGACAATCTGATACTCTCAATCTGATGGGAAAGTAAAGCTGAATACAATTCGGCCCTCGCGATACCAGTAAGGAGAAGTTTACGAAACAATTTTAGATATTGTAAAGAGTGAAAAAATAAATTATAAACAATATTTAATTTAAAACTTGAAACGAGTGTTATGTTTAAAAATCAAAGACTAGTTTTTTTTGCTCTTTTTGGCGTGATTTGCTCTATAGAATAAATCGCGTAATAAATAAGTTAAGTGTTTCAAAGTGTTTAATATTACACATACGTTAGAAATAATTGAGAATTTAAAAATATTTGATTATGATCAACCCGCGAATCGTCTCGATCTTCTAAATAAATTTAAAAACAATGTATTTTATACGCTTTTAGATTATATCTATTTTTATGTGTACTAAATCCAGAATGATTAAAAATTAATTAAAAAACTTAACGTAAATGTTTATATAATTTAAATGAAAGACTGTTAAAACAGTTAAAATTATTGGGGGGGGGCGCTAGAACAAATCTTGCATGCGGGCGCTGAGGACCCCAGAACCGGCCCTGTATAATATATATATATATATATATATATATATATATATAAATATAACTAGCGACCGAAACGTAAAAAATAAAAAAAAACTAAAAAAAAGTTTCTAACATCATAACGCAATACAACAACTTGGTTTGCTTACAAATCATTCTAAAATTAATATCAAATTAATATAATTGATTTGAATCGATTAGGTCAATTATATACATTTGTCGGAAAGTTCATGCGACTAGCTTATAGACAAAATGCCATTCACACCTAGTCGTGATTATTTCCAGTTTGCTCGTCTGCAGAATCATTGTGTTTTTAAAAAAGTATATAATTGTTATTTTTAAGTCGATTTTCATCATTTTCATTTTTAAAATTAACAGCAATTCTTTCTAAATGTTAATTATGCCGCATCGCCAAAATAACAATAATGATTTCTACGCAATTTTTCACGAAGAAAGTTTGCACAAACAAAGAAAATTAAAACTAAATTATGTAAGATTCATAGATAAAAGAAGTATGAATATAAATCGAAAACTAGTGGTGCAAGTCATCGTGCCTTAAGGCAAATTGTAGGAACTTCCCGTACCGTAACGAAATATACGAGGAATATTAAATGTTTTCAATTAGTTTATTATAAATACTGTAACTTTCATTATTTTTATTTTATAGATGAAATGTAAGTGCCTATAAATTGGACAACGACAATTATATTTACATGAATTGTGAATAAACAAGCGGAGTTAGAATGAAGGATCTTATCTCATATTTCCAGGAATTATATAAACTGAATTGCAAAGTTTAAATTATTTATTTTAAGTATATGAGTGACTTTTAGATATTTAGCCAGAATTATAATTAAAATCCGAATTATTTCTGATATCCGAATAATTTTATTTTTTACAAATTGAAAACATACCAAATCTCAAGCAAACGTTTTTTGAATCATTCAAATAAGATGCTTAGTTTTCTCAAAAACTGCAATTTTTGCATATTTAGCTCGGTATTTCCGAAACGGCTAGACCTGCCTTTGCCAAAAACTAAACACCACTTCTCCCAATCATTACAAATTGAATATTTTTTGGATCATACAAATAGTTCCGTTGTCTCAAAAACTCGATTTCTATTTTCTGCACTCTTTGCTCCATATCTCCGTAACGGCTGAACCTGCCTTTGCCAAAAACTAATCAGTACGTCTCTCCATAAATAAAAATCGATCGATCGTTTTTTGGAGCATTCAAATCGGTTGATCCACACGCCAGAAATCGTTGACTAAAAATTGTATCTATACATACACACACACACGTCCATTTTTTCTGAGATATGTCAAAATGTTCAGAAACCACTGAAACGTAAAGCAATGCAAAATTTTCATTTTCGATTTGTTGAAAACTAAATTATGTGACAATCATAAATAAAAAAGTATAAATATGAATCGCAAACACGGGCTTTTCATCATTATCTCAATTTTAATTGTTTCCGCGCTCCATAGGGGCGCCACTAACTGTAGCAAGTAAAACTACCCCTAGGTTTAATTCTAGATAAGATTTACATAAACATTAAAACCGTTTTGTTTATAGTGCATTATAATAATAATAATAATAAATGGTAGTCTGCCCGAAGGCAGGTCCATGGTGTGAGAGCCTCCACAACAAATGATTTCCTCGCCCTTCATCCCATTTTTTTTTTTTTTAGTGCAATATGTACGATTTTATTTAACTTCATTCATTTTATTTATATTCAAGAGAAAGAATAGAAAGGGACTCTACTGACGAGCTTTTTTTCCTCCTCTTAAGCGTAAAGTTATACAAAAATGTTCTATTCCGATTTTTGAACCATTACTATAACTTACCCTACAAAAGATAATAATGAAAGAAATTGCCAGAACCCTTAACTTTTTATTAAATATTTATATTTTATTAAAAAAAACAGAAAGTGGCCAAAATTGTGTCTTAATTTGATAAATAAAGATTTCAATATGAAGAAATCACAAGAACGATTGCAATCAATTCCTGCACCGGGGGAAATCTTTGATGATGGTTTATTTACAAGCGAAAACCACGGCAAATTAACTACATATACTACTAATATATACGTATATATATATCATATTAATATTATATATGTATATATATATATATATATATATATATATATGTATAAGTGTATACACTTGTCAGGTTTCTTATCGTAGGCGGAGTTTATCAGAATCGATAGTATCTGCTTTTGAGCAGGGGTGGTCTTGTGTATATATATATATATATATATATATATATATAACCTTTCCTAGTGTCCATGTATCTGATCCGATTTTTTTCATTCATTCATACTATATAACAATCAGAGTTATTTACATACCCTATAAGTATATGGCTAAATTACACGTAATAATAATA
>NW_020536999.1:2572274-2621871 GCF_003426905.1 Ctenocephalides felis | reverse complement strand
TTTTTTTTAGCTTCCCGTAGGGTAAGTTATTGTAATCGTCCAAAAATCGAAATCGAAAATTTTTTCATTTCTCGCAAGGTTTCTGAACATTTTGGCATACTTCAGAAAAATGGATGTGTGTGTATATGTGTGTGTGTGTATGTATGGATACAATTTTTTGTCTACGTTTTCAGGCGTACTGATCAACCGATTTCAATGGTTCAAAAAACATTCGATTCTTATACGGAGATAAGGAGCAAAGAGTGCAGAAAATAGGAATCGAGTTTTTGAGAGAACATAGCATCCGATTTGAATGATCTAAAAAACATTCAATTAGTAATGATTGGGAGAAGAGGTTATTAGTTTTTGGCAAAGGTAGGCCTAACCATTTCGGAGATACAGAGCTAAATGTGCAAAAAATGGCAGTTTTTGAGAGAACTAAGCGTCCGATTTGAATGATTCAAAGAACCTTCTGCTTGTCTTAACAAAATAATTGATTTTGGAAAAAAAAATTGTTTCAACTTTTTTTTTTTTTTAATTTTTTGTATATCGAAAATATTTCAGATTTTATTTTGAATTCTGACTATAGTTCTAATCCACTTTAAACAAATAATTTCAACTTTGCAATTCAGTTTATATAATTCTTATAAATATTAGACAATGTTACAATAATAATAATAATCTATTTGAAAACATTTAGTATTCCTCGAACATTTCGTTACGGTACGGGAACTTCCAGCAATTTACCTTAAGGCACGATGCCATACACCCCACTAGTTTTTTATTTAATTTGTGCTCACTATAACTTAATATATGGGAAGAAAAAAGGACTCTACTGACGAGCAAAAGTCTACAAAAATATATATAACTAAAAATCTTGTTTTTAATTCGTATACGAGCATTTCCCTGAAGGCACCCCACTGATTCAACTAAGTCCTCCGTCCGTCCGTCCGTCTCCGTCTATGCATCTCTTATATAACCGAATGACCTATATCCGCACACAACACACACACACACACACACAGATATATATATATATATATATATATATATATATATATACGTGGGGCGGGGCGCGAGTGAAATGCGCTTCGCCTATATTTCCATGTGCATTTAGGTGTGTGTGTGTGTGTTTGTGTGTTTGTGAGTGCGTATGTATTTGTATGTGCGTGGGTGCACGTGCCGCTGGTCGTTGACCTTTAGACTTTTCGATAATAATAATGTAGGGGGTGACCAGCCCCTTTGTCGGAGACGAGGGCAGTTGCATATAATGTAGTATATATATACATAATTATATATATTAACAGAGGACTTAAATGTGAATTTCTTTAAAAATTTATTCTAAAATCTAAAAACAGATGTTTGTATCGCATAGTGTACTGAGGTCATTTTGTTTGTTTATTACTCTCCCGTTATAAATTTATACAATTTTTTAGGTACATACCTTGGCGCCAATTTTGCTTGTCTCAGTATTTTATTTTAAAATCGTTGCATTATTTGTATGTTACTGGCTTTCGCAGAACCCCATAGATATCTGCCATACATCCAAACTGGTTTGAGAATAACTTTGTATAATAACATTTTATTGTACATCGACAATTTTGATCTAAAATTTGTACAAATGATCCGGCTTTTGAATATTTTTTATTTGAAACGTAGTAAAATCTATATTCCATGTTTTAATTTGTTTGTAATTTTTTATTAGTTTTTATGTTTTTGAAGTCGTTTTTGTTAAATTTAGCTAGTTTCACCAATATGAGTTACGTTGCAGTCTGAACAATTGATTTGATAAACCAGATTTGTAAATCGTTTGATATTAAAAAGAGTTTTTGTTTTTGTTTTTTTTTTTGTTTTTTGAAATTGTTGACTAGTCTAAGTTCTGATTCATAAAATAGTTTTTTTTTTAAAACAGTTCTTTAATGTGCTCTTCTGGCATGCTGATAGAGTTGATAATCAAACCGAACACCTCAAAATAATTATTTTAAATTTAATTAAAGTTTTAAAAAATATATTGCGCGTGCTGTATTTTATATTAATATATCTTGGTAGCTCAATCAGTTTAAACGCTTGGTGTTAAGAAATAAATCGAGTCTATTGTCTCTAGTTCAACAGTAAGGGTGAGGGTTGGCAATCCCGTATGTTTTTTTTTTTAATTTTTACATATTTTTTTGAATATTTTTCATAGTTCTTAATAAAACACATAAAGCCCTAAATTCGTTGAGGTCATTTTTGTAATCGAATAATTTTTCATCCCGCATGCAGTCAAAAAAAATTTTTTAACTAATTTTAGTTCATGAGCGAATAAAAGAACTCTAAGAAAATTAATTTTTATCCAGGATTGTCCAGCCCTAACACTTTCTTCTAAATTTTGGGATCATTGTTTTTATTTAATTTTTTTAATGCAGAATTGAATTTGAATTTTAATTTATACGAAATCAGTTTCAGTTCAGGCTGGAACTTGCAATGACTATTAATCTGTCTCAGGTAAATTTATATGTGGCATGTGTTGCAGTGGGTGAACCATTCATTTAAGTCTCTTTCACTTATATACCACACACTTCCACATTCACAATAAGTTGGTTATTTTTTATACTAAAAATTTTATAGAAATCTTTCTTATGGCTGAACAACGTTTGCCGGGCCAACTAGTATATATATACAAATATTTATATATAATAATAATTTACTAATTTATTTTATAATATTTATATATCTTATATATAAAATTCTTCTGTATGGTTGCATGATTTGATACTCCTCCTAAACGGTTATTCGAATTTCGATAAATCTTTTTAGAGTTTGTCAAAGGAAATTTTGTAGATATAATGAACGATAAAACTATAGTTATACTGTAGGAATAAATTGCAAATATTACAAATTATCACTTATCATTGTTTGACATTGAAAACATATGAACTGTCATCTGCTAGAAATGTCGATTCACTTGAAATTTGAATTTAGGTGAAATTATGAGCCTAGATTATATTAGAATATAATATACAAGAAAAATGTAATGTCTACATTATAATTGCCGAAGACCAGCCGAGATGTGCCAGAAATTAAAATAATATAAGATGCAGTCAACAGTACAATCAATTCAATCAAATTCAAGTCAATCGTTTTTTTTACTCAAATCGGACAATTTATGCAAGTTGCCTTAAGACTACAATTAAAATTCACCATCATCATCATCATTATCATTATCATTATTGTTGATATTTTATTCTCATCTTCAAGCGTTCTGGTCGGATTCAAATAAAAGCGAAGAAACGGCAAAACTTTAAGTCGTTTAATTTAAAAAAATCGTCAAAGTTTGCAAAAATTAGTGTCGTTTTTTTGGCGTTTGTCAAAATTGTAACTTTCATCGACGATTGCTTAAAAACGCCTGAACCGATTTCAAAAATTTAAAAACCATTTGATGTATCTCGATGAGGATTATCGTTTCTCTTTGTGCGACGATTGGCCGAGCCGTTTCTTTTTAATTTCAAAAAATGTGTTAAACTTTTCGTCCACATTTAAGCTCATACTACCGAATCGATTTTAAAAAATCAAAAACTGTTCGAAAGATATTAGTTGGGAATGGTACTGATTTGTTTTAGGTGAAAATCTACCGAGCCGTTTTCTTGTAATTAACTGTTGAAATAAAAATAAGCCGATTTTTATGGAACTTTATTTTATGGTCTTATAGAACTTACTGAAATATTACGGTCTTACGATAAGTAGTTTAATTTTAAAAATTCATCAAAGTTTGAGAAAATGAGTAGTTTTTTTGGCGTTTGTTAAGAATAAATTAGACGATTTACTGGGTATAATGATGGAATAGTTGGTCTTAATGAACATACTAAACCATTAAAGTCCTGATGGTCCAATTATAAAAATTGTTGATTTTTGAACATTTGAATTTTGAAAATTCTTCGTGTTAACGTGTTCGTTCGTTTTCAATTATGTGTAATAAATTCACTCGGAATACTTTTAATCTCTCGTAAATGAATTATTTTTGATTAATTAAGTCGATATTTACACATATCGGGAAGTTCATGTAACTTGCCTCAAGGCAAAATACCAACACCAACTAGTTGGAAAGACATGCTCAGCGTTTTTCGAAAAAGTTCCTCGACTGTTAAAAATAATCATTGATCCAATCGTTTTGTACCCAAATTGAACAATTTGCCCAAGTTATAATTAAAATTCATCATTATCATTATTGTTGATATTTTATTCTCATCTTCAAGCGTTCTGGTCGGATTCAAATAAAAAAGCGAAGAAACGGCAAAACTTTCACTAGACGTTGCGCAATTTCTCGTCCGAGATAAGTTTGTTGACCCGGAGGACAGACTGACGGACGGACAGACGAAGTGGCTTATTACCTGTTACTTTGACTTCCAGCACAAGATAAGAGAGAAAGTACAACGAGATGGTTATACACACACAATCGCACGATTGTAATTATAAATTATCTTACCTAAAAATACATACTAAATCGTAGCAACCACAGTTCGAATACAATTGTAGTTGTAGTTAACCTATAAAATGGCGCTATCGTGTTTGCGCGTTATTGAGGTCGTCGGGTTGTAAAATGGTTCTTATGAACCACTTCACCACTTTACCACACCATACCACTGGCAATATACCACCTTAAAAATAGTTACCGCCAACGATTCAGAAGGAAATGCTCCAGTTGCAACGGTGAAGGGTCACTGGCCTGGCGACCTCGGAAAGAAAATTATAAGACATGGGCAGAGGGGTGTACATATATATTTATGTATTTATATGTATGTATTTTAAAATATGTGAGTTTGGTGTTGATATATATTTTGATGAGTTATTTAGAATCGGGCAGTAACAAGTAAAAAAAAACTAAAGTAGTTTTGAAATACTTTATTTATCCATACGTTTCGGTCTTCATCGAGACCGTCATTCAGTGGACAAACTAAAAGATTTTATATGATGTAGGAGGAAAATAATATAAAGTTATAGAACTTATATATAAATACTCACAGAAATTAATTATACAAAAATACACTACACTATTACACTGTGATAAACCAAGCTATTAATAACTGGAACATTTAAACTAATTATTTTTTTGACAATTTTTGGTTACATTGTAGTGTGTGCAGATTAACTGACGTCTAAATATTGAAATATGTGTATGTATATATATACTAGATGACTTGACAGACGTTGTTTTGCACCCACGTCTACAATTCAAAAGTTCCAATTTGTTTAATATCGCATCCTATACTTTTTAATATACTTCTCTTAAGGGGCACAACTAGTGTAACCGCCTAAAAAAGGCGATTTTTGAGAATTTATATTAAAAAACTACATTATCAATCATTTCAAATTTTTAGGAATATATTTATACATATTTTAAGAATATATAGTAAAATTTTTGAAAAAAAAAATTAATTATTTTTTAAGTTATCGTCGATCTCCAACGGCGCAACAAAAAAAAGGTTCTTCACTGCTGCATTGATTCCGGCCTTCTACGTGGATGAAATTTAAAAAAAAAATTCTTGTTAAACTAGATAATATTGTCTGTGAAATGAACTACGATGAAAAAAAATCAAAAATTGACAAAATGGCGGCGTTTTTTTTTCAAAAAAAATCGAATTTTACCCCAAATTTTGGTCGTTTTTGGATTGCCAGAATTCGATTTTTGACCCAATCAGAAAATCGATAGTTCACTTTACGGAGAACTATATATAGAACATGTAAAAAAAATTCGATAGTGATCGGATTATTTGTTTTTGACTAATCACTGCAGCAAATTCGGAAAATGCTGTTTCGAGAAAAACGCGTTTAAAGATTAAATGATCGTTATACTATATACTATACATATACTCTTTAAATGGCTGTGACTCAAAAACTATTTAAGATATCGATTTAAAATTTTGGTGTGTTATTTTTAAAGGTATAACTTATCGAAATATGGAAGAATTGAAAATTCGATTTTTTGAAAATTTCACACTAGTTGTGCCCCTGAAGCTAGCAAGACCAAATTAGCAAAATCGATCCGGACCTGTTGTATTATTTAGTACTCATTTTGTACTAATTTGTAACACAAAAAATAATATAATAAATTCACAGATTTTTATAAAAATTACTGCCACCGTTTTGCACCAAATCATCCCCAAAATAATGTTAAGGTATTTAGTACGAGAAAAATTAAATTGAACTAGAATAATCAAATCATATTAACACATCATAAGCAATATAATATTTAGTTTTAAATTACTTAATTTCAAATTTTGCACCCCTTGAATTTCAGATGTTGTACCTCTGCCCTTTCCTCATTAATCAACCCCAAAT
This sequence comes from Ctenocephalides felis, assembly GCF_003426905.1. Lineage (NCBI taxonomy): Eukaryota > Metazoa > Arthropoda > Insecta > Siphonaptera > Pulicidae > Ctenocephalides > Ctenocephalides felis. The sequence continues at coordinate 2,615,577 of NW_020536999.1, read as the reverse complement.
TGTATTTAGTCCCATGATGGAGCGTTTTCGACGTACAAGTTTATAGTATAAAAAAATAAATTCAACGATAAATTTTGATCAAAATTCAATGAAAAACGTTCATCAAATACATACATATATATATATATATATATATATATATATTATATATATAGGTATATATAATCATCGTGTATATATATGCATAACGTTTGCATTATGTTCAATAATTCTTAATTCTTGTTCGCAAAGAGAAAGTTAGTTGGTTTGTTCGCAACAGTCGGTAACTTCCGCGTCATGTATTTCATTTCATAGACTTTCATTTCATTTCAACGATGGTATTGTTCGCACACACATCTATATACACACAAACACACATATATATATACGTATATAATCATATGTGCATACAATACAGGTCGTTCATCTCTTGTTCTAACAATCTAAAAACTTTAAAGAGTACGATATTTCTCGAATTTCAAGTTTTCTAAAGCAATGGTTTTCAATTTTTTAGTACAACCCCGCTAACCCTATACTTTAAAAAAAAATTACGCACCCTTTAATTCTTTTAACAATGTTATTTCAGAAATACTTAACATTATTCCAGACATTAAAATTATTTAAAAAATGGTCTAGAATTTTTAAATAATTTTTCTTTTTTTAAAGTGTAACTATTCAAGAATATGGGTACAAAAGTTTCTCAAATTCAAATCAACCTCTTCGATTTCCTCATGATACCCACGATTTCCCAACATCTACTGCACCGATTTACTTAAAATTTTCCAGAGTTTTCTTTCTCTCCAGTATGAACTATGCACATGCCCAAATTGCTATTTTCACTAATTTAAAAAAAATCAAGAACACTGAAAAAAGTTGTAAAAAAATATTTCGTGAAAAACAATTAATTTTAACATGCCCGTAGTTCATACGAATGTGACATTATTTCTAGATTAATAAAATATCCATAAAATTTTTCCATGAGTTTCGGAGGACTGGGTCAAGTGACTATTTTTTGAAATCCTCTACTTCATCACCTTTTAGAATTAAAACTATTTGACTATTATTAATAATTATTCTTAATCTCAAAACATCAATAATAACTTGTAAAAAAATGTACAGTAAAAATATTATTTGCCTTTTCTTTGCGATTTTTCTTAAAATTGCATAAAATTCATCGCTACGTGCTACAAAATGATATGCAATTTTATGTAAAAAATAATTATTTATTTTATATAAATTCGACTTTTGCAGTTTATTCACGCCTCGCACTTTCCTAAGGAAACACGTCCCACAGATTAGGAAACACTCTTAAAATTCTGTACCTGATAAAGTCTTAACCATCCTAAGGGATCGTCCATCAGTCACGTGATCGATTTTTAAAGATTTTTGGTTATTTAAAATTACCTCTCCCACCCAAACCCAACATCACGTGTATTTTTAGTACCTAGAAAAAGCGTTAAATTTTTGGACTTTTTTTAATTCTGGAATTTTCATTTGAATAAAAAATAATGTAATATCTTAATAGACCATCCTCCACCCGAACGCGACATTTCGTAATTTTTTATCAAACCCTTATTAATGGACTAAATTGAAATACCTAAAAACGAAAAACTTAAATTTATTTTATAAGATTTAAAATTTTGTAGCTTTTATTTTGTTAACATACAACTTCATCCGTTACTTTGAATTCAAGATACCATCAGGTTACGATAAGTACTGTTAAGTTCTTCGTCGTCTTCTTTACTAGGTTACAACTTTTACAGTTAATAAGAAGAGTAGGTTACATATTTGTAACACGGGTTACAAATATTACAGTTAATACATGGACAGTAGGTTACAAATATTACAGTTAGAATAAGAAGAGTCGGTTACAACTTTTACAGTTAGTGTAAGACATATAATACTTAAGGGGCACAACTAGTGTGAAATTTTCAAAAAATCGAATTTTAATTTTTTCCATATTTCGATAGGTTATACCTTTAAAAATAACATACCAAAATTTTAAATCGATATCTTAAGTAGTTTTCGAGTCACAGCCATTTAAAGAGTATATATATAGTATATAGTATAACGTTCATTTTATCTTTGAACGCGTTTTTCTCGAAACAGCATTTTTTGAATTTGCTGCAGCGATTACTCAAAAATAAATGCGATCACTATCAATTTTTTTTACATGTTTTATATATAGTTCTCCGTAAAATGAACTATCGATTTTTGATCGGATCAAAAATCGAATTTTGGCAGTCCAAAAACGATCAAAATTTTGGGTAAAATTCGACTTTTTTTAAAAAACGCTGTCATTTTGTCAATTTTTGATTTTTTTTCTTTATCGTAGTTCATTTTACAGACAATATTATCTAGTTTAACGAGAATTTATTTTTTTAAATTTCATCCACGTAGAAGGCCGGAATCACTGCAGCAGTGAAGAGCCCTTTTTTGACGCGCCGTTGGAAATCGACGATAACTTAAAAAAATATTTAATTTTTTTCTTCAAAAATTTTACTATGTATTCTTAAAACATGTATAAATATATTCCTAAAATTTTTAAATGATTGATAAAGTAGTTTTTTTAATATAAATTCCCAAAAATCACCTTTTTTTAGGCGGTTACACTAGTTGTGCCCCTTAAATATTGTTATAGACCTTATCAATAAAAATCGATTGCTTTTTGAATTATTCAAATCGGTAAAAAGCAATTTTTTTGTTGAAACGAGCAAACAGTTCTTTGAATCATTCAAATCGGACGCGTTACGTTACAAAATTGACAATGTGGTCGTTTATCTCATGATAGCGAAGGCTCATTACAGTTATTTTGCCCTATATTTTAAAATAGTACCTAGTAAATCGGTTTTGTTTTCTTTTTGGAAAACTTATTATCAAAATACAACACTTGTCTCTTATGATCAAAATACAACAAATGCAATTATTAAATTATTCGTGTACAGAACTCTCGGTGTACGATCTTGACTATCCAAAACGAAATTAATTTCAATTCATCACGTAACATTTAGTTTCGTTTCGATTTCATTATCAATGTCTTGTCGAAATCGTTGATTTCAAAAGCGAAATTGTATCAGCAGTGGAATAATTTCAAGTCTTTTATTTTAATTTTTAGGCCGTGTATGTATATGTCTATATGTGTATGTTTTTTTTATTTATTTTATTTTCGTACATCGCAAGTCATGAACAAAAGAGAAAGTTCCTCCGTTCGGTGATGTTTGAACTTTATATTTTAGAAGGTACAAGATCACACGAGCGCAGTGGCGGCACCTGCACACGAAGCGGGAAACTAATAGTAAAAAAAAATTAAAATATTATTTGTAACAAATATTTATTAAAACATTAATAAATATATTAATAAAATATTAATATGTCGAGTTGCAAATGTTTACAAATCAATGTAATAATTAGAATATGACACGATGATGTCTTTGTACAATAATTATAAAGTTTTTACTGAGGATGATAAAAGATCATATATCAAAACGTGATGGATAATTATAAAATTTTCCAAATTTTTTTTATTAAACTATTACCATACGCATATCTCCGAAATAAAAATCTAAAAAAATCCAGCTATTTATTAAAAATATTTTATTTATTTACGACGTTTCCGAAACTATGTGTGTTTCATCATCAGGTAATGTCTGTAACATAATATTAATTATGGCAATTACGGTAACAAAGAAATCTTTTTTTTCTTTCGAAGAGTAATAAACTTTTCTCCTTTGTTTTGTCCTTTTTATATGTTTGAAATATTGTATATCACTGAATGAATTGTTAAATTATAAATTTTTGAGTAAAATGCCTGCGAATAGGAAAACTCGCATTATAAGTTATAGTTCATAAATTTTTTTGTAATCTATATACTGAAATAAATTTTACTATCTGTTTTGTCTGTCAAACAAAAAAATCTACAGTACTGTAGTTATTTTGTTATTTTGTCACTATTATCTAAATAATTATGGGAAATATTAATATTATAAATTTATTGCATACCAGATTTTTGCCTAAAGGCAAAATTCTACTTGCACCTAGTTTAACAAAAATAAATTCACAATCTTATAAATTTATAGATCAAATTGCTTGCCGATAGAGTCCTTTTATCTTTTACTCTGGATAACGTTTTACTGTTTTTTATCTCACAGAAGTTTGCTTGTCTGTAGAGTCCTTTATCCAGTTATAAATAATATTTTAATATTTTTTTTAAGTCCTTAATTGTGAGTTTGTTCGTTAGTAGAGATTTTTATTTATTATATTTTTTCCTAACCAGATTGCTCGTCAGCAGAGTCCTTTTTTGAAATTCAAATAAAATTTTAATATTCACTTCACTATTAGATTTCTTTTCCATATTGATAATTATCAGTTTGTATGTCAATAGAGTCCTTTTGTCAGTTAAAAATTGTTTAATATTTAATAGTTTTAATAATTTAATAATTTAATATATTTTTAGTTTCTTCCACTAATCGATAATGATTAGTTTGCCCGTCAGTAGAGTAATTTTGTTCGTCAGTAGAGTCCTTGTATTAATTGTATTTGTAATATTTCACAAGTTTTTTCCTCCCATGTCGATATTCAAGAGTTTGATCGCTAGTAGAGTCTTTTTTGTAAATATCTACAAGTTTCTTACCCAAATCGTTAATGATCATCAGTTTTCTTGTCAGTTGAGTCATTTTATTTCTTGTAAAGTGTAATATTTTTCTCAAATTTATAAATACTTTGCTCGTCAGTAAAGTCCTTTTTCTGTAAAAATTTACGAGTTTCTTACCCAAATAGTTATTGATCATCAGTTTGCTTGTAAGTAGTGTCATTTTATTACTTGCAAAGTGTAATATTTTCCTAAAATCGATACTTTGCTCATCAGTAGAGTCCTTTGATCTATTCCATATTGTAATATTTTATTAAAAAAATTCTCAAGATCTTCGAGATCCACTTGCACGTCAATAGAGTTTAGTAGTCTATTACAAACTGTTATTATTTTTTAGTGTTCTCTCTAATCATTTTGCTCGTCAGTAGAGTCCTTTATTTTTGTTAAAATTTATGTTATTGTTCATTATTATAGTTTATAGTTTATAGTTTAGTTTATAGTTTATAAGTTTAGTGAAAAGTCTCAAACATAAAGAAATTTCACCACTAAACGCTTTATATTACTAGATGTTAAATTATTCAACAGTTGTAATGAGTATTGTAATTATAAAAAAGTAGAGACCTTCATGAGATATTTTTACTATAACTTTTTTGAATATGATGTATGATATATGATAATTATTGATGAATTAATAGTAAACGATTTGATATTTTTTTAATAATTTTTGCACGCCTTTGTTAATCTCAAATGAACGTAGGTGCGAACTGATATGTAAATATATATATATATATATATATATATATATATATTTGTATGTATATATGTGTGTATATGTGCAAGTAATATGTTTATTTAGAAAGTGAAGGTGTCCATTGACGAGAAAGACACAATAAACTTTCTGTTGCTTCCTATGCGAACATTACATTTGAATGTTGAATGTCGACGACCTCTCTATCTCTATATAACTATTATATTATAGAAATTTATATCTGTATATATATATATATATATAAGGGTGGTCCTTAAAATGGTCATTTTCGAATTTCCTTGCCCCAGGGGCTCAAAGGGTTCCAAATTGATGAAAAAACAATTCTCTGAAAGATATAGCTCTTAATATTAACGTTTAGATAGAGCGCAATTCAATCAAAGTTTTGTATGGAAAGAACATGGAAAAAATTTTGAAAATTTAAATAAAATGTTTTAGGTATAACCAAACGACAAATGAATGAGTTTTATTCATTCATTTGTTCGCTAAATTACATTTAAAAAACATTTTTAAAATTTTTGAAAATTTTTCCATGCTATTTCTATACAAAACCTTGATTGAATTGCGCTCTATCTAAACGTGTGAAGAAACTATTAGTTTGTGGAAAAGGTCACTTTTATATCAAAATTTCATTTTTTTTTAATTTCACATAGAAAATGATTAAGATATTAATTCAATTTTAGATAAATAAATTATAAAAATTAGTTACGGGGTAAAAATTTAAAAAACACAAATGTTCACCCAAGTGCGTTTACTCTGTTTATGTATTGGAGCACTTCTCCAATTTTGTGAAAACCATTGAAAAATGTGAAAATGCCGCCAAGCTAAGCACAGTATAAGTGAAAATGTCGCACAGAATTAATTGCAAATGCGTTTAGACTGTGACTATACGGGAGCACTTTTTCAATTTTCTGTAAATTAGCAACTATTTTTTTTTCAATTGAATTCAAAATGAAATGACTATTGTTAATGTTCTAAAGATAAATTGATTTATGATTTATGATTTACATTTGATTTGCTCAGATATAACAAGATAGCAAAAATAATGAAAGTTGCAGTATTTATAATAATATATTTGAAAACGTTTAAAATTTCTCGAATATTTTATTGCGGTACGGGAAGTTCAAGCAATTTGCCTTAAGGCACGATGCCATGCAACACTAGTTTTTTTTATAAATGTTCTATGTTTATTAGTGTTTTTGTCCTGTTTTGATTTGCTGAGCGATGCACACATCAAGTGTCGACACGTAAAATTAAGAATGTTTTTCTTTCAACCTTTTTTTTAAATCGTCTGCTAATATTTTAAATATTGTATTATATATATATATATATATATATATATATATATATATCCCTCAATCCCTCCACTTTCACTCTTTCGAACACCGAATGCACTTTCACTATCAACAAACCGACGATAATTACGATCTCAGCATTTACAATGGATGAATATAAATTGTTTAAACAATTTAACAACAATAGATGGAAAAAGGAATAAGACGAGGTAGAGCGAGATAGGACTATTGCAGATGCATTGAGTGCGAGAAGGACGCACTGAGGAAGGAGGAAGCCATTTTGTTATGATACATGCGTAATGGCGGCGGCGGTTGGGATCAAAATGGCTACCAAAAAGAATTTAAAAAAAATTATGGATTTAAACTAATACGACTTAATGTTGTTGGGGGTATCACTTATCTACAATTATGAATATGTGTTTTTTGATGTCATATAGAAGTTATTCTCAACATGAAGCGTAAGGTACACAGACTGGTGGTTTGAAATGAAAAGAGCAACATTATTTATTCAATAAACGCTTGATAAAATTATTATAAATATATTTGTTTTTTAATGGTAAATTCATATGTGAAGTTCATATAACACATATTTATAATAGATTGGAAAACAGCATTCCAGCACCTTTCACAGACAAAATAAGTATGAATTTACCATTACATAAATTTAAAAGATTCCATACTCCTTAGGGGCATCACCAAGTATAGCACGTAAATTTACCTATAGGTTTAATTCTAAATAAGACTTATATAAATGTATAATATAGAAAAGATAAACCTAATTAATTTTAATGAATAAAATGAGAACAAAACATGCGTATACAAAATATGTATTCAACTAAATCACAAATGTTTTCGTTTAAAAAAATTTAAAGTAGGTATAGTGTAAAAAATAAATTTGCACCTCAGTAGAGTTCCTTTTTTAATAGTTTACTTTAAAATTTAAGTTTGCTCGTCAGTAGAGTCCTTTTCCAAACTATTCAAATAAAATTAAGTTTGCTCGTCAGTAGAGACCTTTTAAAACTAAAATAAAAACTAAATTTCTTCGTCAGTAGAGTCTTTTTCTTAATTTTTTATATCGAAATTAAGTTTTTTGTCAGTAGAGTCTCTTTTCAGCCTTTTAAATAAAAATTTAATTTGGTCATCAGTAGAGTCCTTTTTTAAATCTTATGAAACTTTAAAAAAAAATCCCAAATACGTTTTAACAAAAAATATTATACGTTTGAAGTATTTTTGCTATAATAATAATTTTTTAAAAAAAGCTGTGCATTTGAGCACGGTGAACCCTCTATTGAGTGCGTGAGACACTAAAATATGAAAAAGTACATTTCTTTTGTGTTTACTCAAAGGCAACTTTTAGTACTCAACGAAAACTTTATATTTAATACTATTAAAATACAAAATATATTGTTTAAAAATACTTTAAAATCTTTATATTTATTTAAAAAATATAAAAATAAAATATAGATGAATTTTTAATAAATAATTATATACTATTAAGACAATTATTACTACTGTTCCATAATTTGCCTATTTTTTTTTACCGAGTTCGACCCTGATTTTATCCACGCACAATAATAAAGGCACACCCACACAAAAATAATATTGAATAGTACAAGATCGTAAATATAATCACACTAATACATCAAATTTATTTGTACGAATAATTTAAGAGCTGGTAAGCTAGGCAAAAAATAAAATTAAACAAATTCATTGTCAAAAAACTAAAAACTATAGTAACAAATTAGAATTCTCAATAAGTTAACTCGGGGTGATAAATTTTGAAGCAACTGGATATCGTCTATAAGGGACACTCGTACACACAGGTCGTCAAGCAACTGTAGCCTGTAACTAAAGTGACCATATTTTTTCAAGTCAAAACCGGGACTAAATATGAAATTTTTTAAAAAAATTAATATGATTTTAAAATAACAAATACTATTTAAAAATACATGAATAACTATTTAAATCAGAATTACTGACTAAGGACTTCATTATTTGATTAAATGTTGTATTTTATACTTATAATTTTGGATCTATATGTTTTTTCAGCTTTATTATTAAAAAATAATTAGCACTTAGGTATTCTAGGCAGTCAATAAGTAATTTTCATAATTTTTGTTACATTTCGTAAAAATTAAAATAAAAGTTCAAAATTATGAATGTGAGAGGCTAACATTTTCAGATATTCGATGGGTAGTTGTAATTTTATTAGCAAGTAAAGATCGGGACGATCCGGGATAAAAAACCAAATTCGGGACAAATATTGCTTTTAGAAAAGCCCGGGACACAAGGTGGAATCCGGGACTGTTCTAAAAAACCGGGGCGTATGGTCACCTTACTTATAACTGTATCTCTAACATTTAAATCGGAGTGATAAATTCTGAAGCAACTTGATGCCATTTATAGGCGACACTCGTACACACAGGTCGTCAAACAACTGTAGCCTATAACTGTGTAGTATCTAAAATTCAACTTAGATAACTAGAATTTAACTTGATAAATTTTGAAGCAACTCGATGTCGACCATAGGTCGTCAAGCAACTGTACCCTATAAGCACGTAACCATACACATTTATTACTAAAATCATCAACAATTATAGCGGGTTTTGCATTTTTGGTTTTCATTTTTTTTTTTTAACTTCCCGTAGGGCAAGTTATAGTAATCGCAAAAAAATCGAAAATGAAAATTTTTATATATCTTTACGTTTCAGAGGTTTCTGAACATTTTGGCATACCTTAGAAAAAATGGATGTATGTGTGTGTGTGTGTGTGTGTGTGTGTGTGTGTGTGTGTGCGTGTGTGTATGTATGTGCGGATACAAATTTTCGTCGACGATTTCGGGAACACGGATCAACCGATTTGAATAATTCAAAAAACATTCGATTCGTATTGATAAGGAGACGTGCTGATTAGTTTTTGGCGAAGGCAGGTCTAGCCGTTCCGAAGATACGGGGCAAAAAGTGCCGAAAACGGTAACTCAGTTTTTAAGAGAACGGAGCGTCCGATTTGAATAATTCAAAAAACATTTCACTTGTATTGACAAGATGAAGAATCGATAAAATTTTCATGAAGGTAGGTCTAGCGGTTTCGGAGATATGGAGGAAAAAGTAAAAAAATGAGCCATTTGGCGGTCAAAAATCCACATTAGACATATGCACATCAAATTATCAGATATTTTATAGAGATTTTAACAATAAGTATAAATTTTGCTAACATTTCTATGGGTTCCGTACCAATGCTTATGCGTTAGACAGCGACGCGGCGCTTATGCGCTTTATATTTTGTCCCTATGCAGTTAAAGCAGTACGATTGCTTTGAAAAAAAGTTCAGATCTTCTACAATATGTCAAAATAAAGAAAAAAAAATTTTTTTTCAAAAAAAAAATTTAAAAAAAATGTTTTTTTTTAAAAAAAAAATTTTTATTCAAAAAAAAGTTATTTTTTGTCCAATTTATAGTTTCTCAAAAATCTTATTCTTTCAAAGTAATTTTTTTTCAAAAATGTTAATCGTTTTTAAAATAAATAATAATTTTTGGTACGGGAAGTTCCAGCAATTTGCCTTAAGGCACGATGCCTTAATTGCCTTAAGACAGAATTCCACTTACAGCTAGTTTTTTTGAAATTTTCTACCAGCTTTCTGTCTTCAGGAGTATTCATTAACCGGTCGCTGGTGGTAGTGGTATATCGCTGGTATCGTCGGTATCGTCGGTGCGTGCACAAATGTACGTACGCGGTCACTATCCTCCGCATCGAAACTGGGTCGTTCGGTACAATCGGCGGAACAAGTCGAAATCGCAAAAATCGTTAAAAAAAAGTCTAATTGTTGTAAATTGGTCATATTTAATATTATAATTGAAATTTTATAAGCTTTTAAATTTTTCATTAAAAGAAGGATTTTGTACCCTTAAATGGCGGGATGATCCATGCATACATATCTACACACTTATCTATTTTTTCTAATGTACTTTATTACACACATATCTATTTTTTCTAAGGTATGACAAAATGTTCAGAAACCACTTAAAGGTAAAGATATGCAAAATTTTCATTTTAGATTTTTGTGCGATTACTGTAAGAAGTAGGTATGAGTTGCTTTTTTGTGAAGCTCAAACGCGAAAGGCCTCAGAAATAGGTTTGAAATGCATTTTTGAGAAGTTGCATCTCAGAAATAGGTGCGAAATGCATTTTTTAGGAATTGCATCTCAAAAATAGGTATCAAATGCATTTTTGAGCAATTTCATCGCGAAAGTTGTTTTAAACTTCATAGGTTTGAGTTCCATTGAGGTAATTGTGTTGCATAAAATACAGAAATAGGTATGAAATGCAATTTTAATGAATGAAGCCGTAAAAGGCTTTAGAAATAGATATATAATATAATTTTTAATATAGTAGTTAGAAATAGATATAGTAGTTTCTTTTCTAATTGTGAGCAAATAAATCTCAAAAGATGCTAGAAACAGAATAGGTGTTCTCTGCATTTTTAAAGAGATTATCTTTTCTATATTAACATCTTTATTAATCTTTTCTAGAATTAAATCCATGGGTAACTAGTGGTGTGTATGGCATCATGCCTTAAGGCATATTGCTGGAACTTCCTGTACCGTAACAAAATTTTCGAGGAATATTGAAGGTTTTCAAATAGATTATTGTAAGTAAATACTGTAACATTGTCTAATATTTATTAGTCAGTTATATAAACTGAATTGCAAAATAGAAATTATTCGTTTAAAGTATATTAAGTCAGAATTAAAATTAAAACCTGAATTATTTTCGATATACAAAAAAATTATTCTTGAAAAAAAAATTTTATTTTCCAAAATCAATTATTTTGTTAAAACAAGCAGAAAGTTCTTTGAATCATTCAAATCGGATGCTCAGTTCTCCCAAAAACTGCCATTTTTTCTACATTTAGCTTTGCCCGAAACTAATCACCACTTCTTCCCGACATTACGAATTGAATGTTTTTTTGATTATTCAAATCGGTTGCTCCGATCTCTCCAAACTCGATTTCTATTTTCTGCACCGTTTGCTCCGTATCTCCGAAACAGCTGGATCTGCCTTTGCCAAAAACTAATCACCACATCTCCCTGTCAATGTTTTTTGAACCATTCAAATTGCTTGATCCCTGCGTCCGAAAACGTGGACGAAATTTGTATCTATGCATACATACAAAGCACGCACACACATACATTTATTTTTTATGAGGTATGCCAAAATGTTCAGAAACCTTGAAAACGTGAAGAAATATAAAAAATTTCAATTTCGATTTTTGGACGATTACAATAACTTACCCTAGTGGAAGTTACAAATTCGTGCGGAAACAATTAAAATTGACGCATTAAAATTGGCAAAGCAACCAAGTTTGCTATCTGTTTATACTCTGATATAAGAAACAAGATATATATTTCCAAAATCCAGCCTTTTATGTGGATTTTAAAGCCTACCATGAAGAAAATTTCTTTTGGCCGTCAGCAGAGTTCTAAATTTTTTCTTTATAGTTTCTTCACCAAGACGAGGCTCGGTTTGATCGTCAGTAGTGCCCTATTCATTTTTCTTAGAGTCCATGTTTCAGATCCGTGATGAATGTAGCTAGTTAACTTCCCGTAGGGCAAGTTATAGTAATCGCAAAAAAATCGAAATGAAATTTTTTATATATCTTTACGTTTCAGAGGTTTCTGACTTTTGGCATACCTTAAAAAAATGGATGTATGTGTGTGTGTGTGTGTGTGTGTGTGTGTGTATGTACGTGTGTGTATGTATGTGCGGATACAAATTTTCGTCGACGATTTCGGGAACACGGATCAACCGATTTGAATAATTCAAAAAACATTCGATTCGTATTGATAAGAGACGTGCTGATTAGTTTTTGGCGAAGGCAGGTCTAGCCGTTTCGGAGATACGGGGCAAAAAGTGACGGAAACGGTAACTCAGTTTTTAAGAGAACGGAGCGTCCGATTTTAATAATTCCAAAAACATTTTACTTGTATTGACAAGATAAAGGATTGATCAAATTTTCATAAAGGCAGGTTTAGCGGTTTCGGAGATCTAACGAAAAAAGTAAAAAAAAATGCCATTTGGCGGTCAAAAATGATCATTAGACATATGCACATCAAATTTTCAGATATTTTATAGAGATTTTAACAATAAGTTTAAATTTTGTTTATTTTCCGATGGGTTCCGTATCAATGTTTACCCGTTAGTCAGCGACGCCGCTCTTACGCGCTTTATATTTTGTCTCTATGCAGTTAAAGCAGTACGATTGCTTTGAAAAACAAGTTCAAGTCTTCCAAAATAAAAAAGTAATTTTTTGTCCAATTTATAGTTTTTCAAAAATCTTATTTTTTCGAAGTAATTTTTTTTCAGAAATGTTAATCGTTTTTTAAAAAATAATAATTTTTGGTACGGGAAGTTCCAGCAATTTGCCTTAAGGCACGATGCCCTAATTGCCTTAAGACAGAATTCCACTTACAGCTAGTTTGATCCTTATATATGATATACAACAAATGCATTAATTTCTTGGATATAGTTATCGCAAAAGAGTCCTATGCCTGCCTAATAAATGCCTGCCCTCGAATGCACATTTCGATCGTTCTAAAAGTCGCGCTCATAGTCGTAAGTCGAGGGACGTAACGTCCGACATAGAAATGAAATGATTCTCTTCTGTGTGCAACTTGATAGTAGCAATGACCTTTATGTGGGTCAACGGCGTGCTATGTGCTATGTGCTCTCTGTATATATTTTGTATGTGTGCGATGTGTGTGTGTGTTTTGTGCGCGCGCACAACATTTGTGCGTCGTCGTGCTCAAGAGCTATATGTACATGTATGTGTATACTTATGCACATGTGTGTACGATATTTACATATTAATTCATAGAACACATCACAGGTATGTAGTGAGGGTAACACGGTTGCAACTAGTGGGGTGTATGGCATCGTGCCTTAAGGCAAATTGCTGGAACTTTCCGTACCCAAAAAAGTCGCAAAATTGTGAAAAATTAGATTTTTGCGAAATTATGAAATTTTTGAAAAATTTGACTTTTTTGAAAAAAAATATTGTTTTGCATTTTGATTTTTTTTCAGTTTTGAACATTTATTAAAGCAAATGATACCTTACGATTGGCCCGACTTAAGAGTGTTTCGAGATACAGCTTTTAGCAAGTAAGAGTTTTTTAGAAAATTGTTAAAGGCATAATGAAAGTATGAACAATTTCGTCAGATGTAGCAATGGTTATTTTTTTGCCATAGAAATATTTTGGTTGTTTTATGATAGTAAATTATTTTATATTTAGAAATTTTAATTATATATTCATATTAATTGTGTACTAACCACGCGAATATATCAAGAATTTTTTTTCAACATTTGAAATTTTAGCTAGTTGGTATTGGTATTTTGCCTTGAGCCAAGTTACATGAACTTCCCGATATGTGTAATTAATCGACTTGATCAATAAAAAAAATAATTTAAGAATGATTAAAAGTATTCCGAGTGGATTTATTACACATAATTGAAAGCCAGCGCACATGTTAACTCGGAGTATTTTCTAAAAGCAAATTTTCACAAATCGATAATTTTTATAATTGATCCAGTTTTCGTATGACTTTAATGATTTAGTATGTAAGACCAAATACTCTATCGTTATACCAAGTGAATTGTTTAATTGCAATTTTAATAAACTTCAAAATAACTACTCATTTTCTCAAAATTTGACGGATTTTTAAAACTAAACTACTTATCGTAAGGCCGTAACATTTCAGTAAGTTCTATAAGACCATTATATATATCGCCAAAGAAAGTTCCATAAAAATTTGCTTAATTTTTTTTTCTTCAATGAGTTACAAGAAAACGGCTCGGTTGATTTTCACCTAAAACTAATCAGTATTATTCCCAACTAATATCTTTCGAACAGTTTTTGATTTTTTAAAATTTATTTGGTATTATGAGCTTAAATGCAGATGAATAAAACTGTGTTTACAGTTTCAATAATTTTAGAACAAAATTCTTCGAAAAAAATTGCGAAAATGGATTAAATCGCAAAGAAATCCCTCTCAATGTACGTTTGTTTAATTTTTGTCAAATTTTGTTTTACATATATGAATTATAACGAAAGTATTATATATTACTGTAATGCTCATAAAATTCTTCATAAAACTGTATTTACAGTTTCAATAATTTTAGAATAAAATTCTACAAAAATAAAATCGCGAAAATGGATTAAATCGCAAAGAATACTCTTAAATAAAATGTCTAGAGATAGTTACATTTGTTTAGTTTTTGTCAAAATTTGTTTTACATATATAAATTATAACTAAAATGTATATATTAATCTAAGGCAAATTAAAATGTCTATAAAACTGTATTTACAGTTTCAATACCTTTAGGACAAAGTTATTTAGTGAAAAGTCCCAAAAAATGGATTGAATCGCAAAGAAATCCATCTCGATGTCTAGAGGTAGTTACATTTGTTTAGTTTTTGTCAAATTTTGTTTCACATATATAAATTATAACAAAAATGTTATAGGTTACTGTAATGCTAATAAAATTGTCTATAAAACTGTATTTACAGTTTCAATAACTTTAGGAGAAAGTTATTTAGTGAAAAATCGCAAAAACTGGATTGAATTGTAAAAAATCGCTTCTAAACCTTAGAAAGTAGAGTTATTAATATTATTTAATATATTCATATTCATATTTGGAATATTTAATATATTCCAAAGAAAGTTTAACACTTTTTTCCAAATTTCAAAGAAACGGCTCGGCCGATCGTCGCACAAAACAGACAATACGCGATAGTCCTCACCGAAATACATCAAATGGTTTTTAAATTTCTAAAATCGGTTCAGACGTTTTTGAGCAAAGGTCGATGAAAGATCTAATTTTGACAAATGCCAAAAAAACGATACTAATTTTTGCAAATTTTGACGAATTTTCAAAATTAAACGACTTGTCGTAGGGCCAAAATATTTCAGTATGATCTAGAAGACTATGATACCTACCGTCAGAAAAAAAATCATAGAAATCGTCGAAAAAAAAATTTTAACACTTTAATACAAGAAAACGTCCCGGCCGATCTTTACCAAAAACTAATCAGCACGATTCCCAATGAATGTTTTTTGAATTTTCAAATTAGATTCGGAATTGCGGGCTAAAACGTGGACGAATTCTCCTATTTACAAAGAAACGGTTTGGCTGATCGTGGTGCAAAATTGATTAACGCTAGTCCTCATTAAATTTTTGAAATCGATCCAGCCGTTTCTGAGAAAATGTCGATTTACGGCAAAAAATCTGTTCACGCACACACATACTTTTTCCTTAAATTTAGTCTCATTCGATTCAGAATGGCTTGAAACGTCGAGGAAACATAAAATTAGCGAATCGGATTTTTTATAAAAACATAAAAATTCTCCTTCGGGAAGTTAATAAAAGAGCAGCAGCATTAAGAGTAAGTTGATTAAGAGCAAGATAACTAAAATTAAGGCTTTAAGAGTAAGAGTATTGAAAACAAGATAAATAAGAGTAAGAGTATTAAGAGTAAGAATAAGAGTCTTAAGAATAAGAGTCTTAAAAATAAGAGTCTTAAGAGTAAGAGTCTTAAGAGTAAGAGTCTTAAGAGTAAGATTATTAAGAGTAAGAGTCTTAAGAGTAAGAGTCTTAAGAATAAGAGTCTTAAGAGTAAGATTATTAAGAGTAAGATTATTAAGAGTAAGACTCTTAAAAGTAAGATGATTAAGAGTAAAAGTATTAAGAGTAAGAGTATTAAGAGTAAGAGTATTAAGAGTAAGATAAGAGTCTTAAGAGTAAGAGTCTTAAGAGTAAGATTATTAAGAGTAAGATTATTAAGAGTAAGAGTCTTAAGAGTAAGATTATTAAGAGTAAGATTATTAAGAGTAAGAGTCTTAAGAGTAAGAGTCTTAAGAGTAAGAGTCTTAAGTGTAAGTCTTAAGAGTAAGAATTTTAAGAGTAAGAGTGTTAATAGTGAGTGGCATTAAATAGTTAAATTAAATTAAATAGTTAAATAGTTAATAGTAAGAGACAATTAAGAGGAAAAGTAGGATATTTATGAGTAGGATATTACCGAGTATGATATTTAAGATTGAGACTCAATCGACAGATGGTGTTACGTAAAAGTACATTGAACTTGCTCAGGAGCAACAGAGCGAATTGTTCCCCTCTAGTAGTGAGTTATTGACATTTTGTCTTGGAGAAGAGAAAGTTATTGCAGTTATTCGCATACGTTTACATAGACAAATATATATATATATATATATATATATATATATATATATATTATATATATATAAAGATAGAAAGATAGAAAAAAAATAATATAAAGTGCATGTCACGATGTTCGTCCGGAATGAACTCCTAAACTACTGAGCCGATTTTAAATTTTATTGACTCACCGTATGCTTTTATAGCCAACTTAGGTTATGAGCAATTAAAACATTTTTTTATTTATATAAATTTAAAAACAAATATTTATAGTATTGAGGTGTTGATTGTCGATCAAATTTCAATCCAGTGGATTTTCGTAAAAGCCACAACAAAGCGTGGCTGGGTATGCTAGTATATATATATATAAATATATATATATATATAATATATATATTAGGGTGGTCCTTAATATGGACATTTTTTAATTTCCTTGCTCCTAAGGGCTCAATTCTCTGAAAGTTTTAGCTCCTTATATTAACTATTACATAGTGTACAATTCAAACAAACTTACTATGGAAATAGCATGGAAAAAATTTTGAAAAATAAAAAAAAAATTTTTAAAGCATAACTTAGCGACAAATGAATTAAAAATGAAAATTCGTGTCATTTTTTATTGAAAATTCGACGCTTTGCAAAATTATTGAAAAATTTTTCATGCTATTTCTATACAAAACTTTGATTGAATTGCGCTCTATCTAAAAGACAATATTAAGAGCTAAAAGTTTGAGAGAATTGTTTTTTATCAATTTGTAACCATTTGAGCCCTTGGGAGCAAGGAAATTCGAAAATGTCCATATTAAGAACCACCCTAATATATATACATATATATATATATATATATATATATATATATATATATAAATTTACCATGTTACCTGTGTCTATGAAAGCAATGAACTCAGCATCGCCATTATCTTTTTTAATTGCAAAAACGAGGAAAACGGTGTTGTTTTCTATTGGCCTGGACAGATTTCCTGGTGCATGTAACAGGCCAATAACGGACGGCAATTCTCTACCAGGAAATGAAAAACAAACTTTCACTACAAACACACACACATATAGTGTGTGTATATCTGTTTAATAGTGTGTGTGTCGATTACAAGTGATTACGTAATATGAAAAAGGTACAAGATCGCTCCACCGTGTTCGAGAAAGTTCCTGGTTCGTTCGCTTGCAAATGTTTCCTGCGATGCAAATGCTAAATTAGATGTTAATTGCATTTAGCTTGTTAGAATGCAGTGTAAACTTTTTGAAAGTAATTGTATTTTCAATATAGTTGAGCATTTTTTTTATAATAATATATATCTTCTTATATATAAAAATGGAGCTCTCGATAAAATGATCCGCTAAAACTCGAAAACGGCTAAACCGATTTGGCCAGTCTTAGTCTTGAAAAATTCGTGCTAATCAGTAGGTTGTCGGAAAGGTGAGATAATATTTCAAAATCGCGTAGAAACTTTAAATTTTTAATTTGAAAATTTTTGTAGAAGCGTAATTTGAATAAAACAATGGACGGTGGCTAATACGTCAGATGTCAAATGTTTTTGATAGATGATGTTCAATTAAGTTTAATAGAATATTTTACGTGAATAATATTTAATTATGATTGAACTGTAGTAAGTAGTTTTGTTTGTAGTTTTATTTATTTACAAAAAACGTTAATAACAGGATCGCAAGTGTTACTAGAAATTCAAAATATCAACTTTTTTGAAATGTTAATATAAAAATGCACTTTTTGGCATATTTTTCTCAAACACAGTGCTCTGAAAGATCTCATTTGTATAATTATATACTCATTGGTATTTATAAAATATTTTCTAGGTTATATTATTTTTTATTTATGTTATTTAAATTCAGAACCTGAATTCGGTATCGATCAAAGGAACATTTTGTCGAATAAAATTTTCCCAGTTATAATTTCCCAGAATTTATCGAAGAATAGATAGTAATTTATGAAGGTCCGGAGTTAAAATGTTCCACCACCGTGTCAAAAGTCAGTAAAGCTAAGCATTGTTTAACAACAATATTTGAAAGTAGAGAAAAAAAAATGTATAACCAGCTTCAACCTTGATTTGAAAACGGTAATCTTTGAAATGGGGGAGAATCTTTGAAAATCAGAATTGACACTGAATTTATTTTTGAGTGCTTTTTTGATGTCTTTCAAAAATTTGTTATCTAGACTTTTTTACCCCATAGGCGGGGTAACTTGAAACGGGTAGCTGGCAAGAAGGTTTAAAGCCTTATTATTATTTTAAAGGTATTTTACAAAATAATTACATTTTTAACTAATGCTAAAAAACTACCAACGGAAGAAAATACTTTTATTATGGATTTTCAAAGATTACCGTTTATCTCCCGATAGCAAAATCATAAGAATCAAGGTTATAGCTGGTTATACATTTTTTCCTTCTACTTTCAAATATTGTTGTTGAACGATGCTAAACTTTCATATATTATTCGGACCTTCATTATATTACTATCTATTCTTCGATAAATTCTGCGAAATGATAATGTTATTTACTCTTAATGATGTTACTCTTAAATAATTTTTTCTTGAATATCTTACTCTTAAAACTCTTATTTTTAAATATCTTACTCTCAATACTCTTACTCTTAAATATCTCACTTTTATCATGATAAAAATGTTTCTAATTCAAAATAGACTTTGGTGAAGATGTTTACTTAAATTTAAAAAAAAAACTAAATTCGTACGTTTTATACTAAATTTGTGTCATCATTCTGTAAAAAAAGGCGAAGTGCTAGAATAAAAATGTTATGGGAAAATATTTTACGGGTGTATCCTTCGTATGAGTTGCTAGTTAGAAACTGTAAAAAGCTGTGTAGTTGCTGTGTGATCAGGCGTTTCACACATAAAACCTAACCTACAAAACGTACAAACATCAAAAAACAATTTCATCATAAGTGCAATAAAAATATCAAATCATACTAATATATAAACTTTCAAGTACAGCATATTTAGTTAAACACATTCAATAGTGCTTTACTAAAAAATCTTATCCATGTACTTATTTCCTGCATCTGTTAAGTGTTGCCTGATGCAACATTGTTCGCTTTCTCTTCTCTTCGGCAAACTAGACATTTGACGACTGGAATGACTTTTTTCCTCTGCGGTCGATGTTAGAACTTTCATTCTCGGCGAATTCTTAACTCTTCGTTGTGCAACGAACTAAACGACCGTTGCATGTGCAACGTGCAATGTGCAATGTGCACTTGGCAACTCGTTATATAACTAACTATCTATCTATGTCGAACAAGACGACGACGACGAAGAAGAAAGTTGTTTTGCGTCTAAGATCAAAATTATGTAACCGGGATAATAATCAGATGTTGGTTAGAAAATATAGTGGAAATAGGGTTCGTGTTGTAGGTTGCAATATTTACAATTCATACATATAACTAGTGGGGTGTATGGCATCGTGCCTTAAGGCAAATTGCTGGAACTTCCCGTACCGTAACGAAATGCTCGAGGAATACTGAATGTTTTCAAATAGATTATTATAAATATTGTAACATTGTCCAATATTTATAGGAATTATATAAACTGAATTGCAAGGTTAAAATTATTTGTTTAAAGTATATTAGTCTATAGTCAGAATTAAAAATAAAATCTGAATTATTTTCAATATACAAAAAAAATTTTTTTGAAAAAAAAAGTTAAAACAAATTTTTTTTACCCAAAATCAAATATTTTGTTAAGACAAGCAGAACGTTCTTTGCATCATTTAAATCGGACGCTTAGTTCTCTCAATAACTGCCATTTTTTACACATTTAGCTCTGTATCTTCGAAACCGCTAGACCTGCCTTTGCCAAACTAATCTCCCCTTCTCCCAATCATTACTAATTGAATGTTTTTGAGATCATTCAAATCGGATACTCCGTTCTCTCAAAAACTCGATTTCTATTTTCTGCATTCTTGGCTCCCTATCTCCTAATCGGCTGGACCTGCCTTCGCCAAAAACTAATCAGCTCTTCTCCCTATCAATAGGAATCGAATGTTTTTTGAACCATTCAAATCGGTTAATCCGTGCGCCCGAAAACGTGACTGGAAATTTGTATCCATACATACACACACACACACACCCATTTTTTCTGAGGTATGCCAAAACGTTCAGAAACCTTCAAAACGTCGAGAAATGTAAAAATTTTCAATTTCGATTTTCGTCCCATTACAATAACTTACCCTACGGGAAGTTAATAATAAATTTATTTGAATGAATGAATTATAACTATATGCACGTTTCGACGCTTAATTTGTGTCATCATTCAGAGGTTGAAACTAGAGAAACATACATACACAATTAGTTCAGATATATTTTTGGAAAATTAAAACATTTTTGATAAAAAAAAACTCAAAATGAAGTATTATATTAGGTATATTAAAATAAAAAGTTTGATTGACGATAGTATTTATTTATTTTCAACGTTTCAGAGACTGAAAACGTGTTCCAACTTCCATTAAAATGTTTAATATTATTATAAACATGTTCTTTCAAGTATCATTCGCGTGACGGTGCTGCGATCGTTAACAAATATAAACAATGAATTTATCGAAATTATAAAAGATATTAAATTTATACGTTTAGATACAAAATTTGTGTCATTATTCAAGAGTTCGAAAAAATTTAAAAAATACAACCAAAAATTATTTAAACTATTTTTGCAACTAGAAGTATGAATCTATATAGTAGGTTTGTTAAAGCATAAATGTTTTTGGTAAATATATGGTATTTCGGAACTGCGTACGTTTCATCTTCTCTCTCGTTTATTTATTATAAACATTTTTGTTTTTACATAGATACGAATGAATAACAAATCCAGGAAAGATATATTTATATATATATACACACACACATATATATATATATATATATATATATATATAATGATGCATATTTGTATATACATAAATATCTTCTTTCGTTTATTTGTTCGTTTCAGTCGAGTGTTCCTAGTCGTTCGTAATAGAGCTAATGCAGTTATGACGTCACAAGTGTGCAATGCCCGCTCAATAGGTCATGGCAGTATACCAGACATTCTCAAACTAACATCAAATCGACAGCCGAATTATTAAATATTAGGCCTAATTAATAACCAATATTTTTCAAGTTAACTTATGTTCAACCGAGATTATTCGATAGAGATTTTTGAAGAAAAACTTCTTTAGCGGCTGTTTGAAAATGGTAAAATTGAGAGCAAAAGGGCTCTACCGATAAGCAAACTAAATTATGATATAAAACAACGGAAAACTATTTTACTTACATGCCTTCGTAAAAAATAACGAAATGACTTTACTGACGAACAAGTACCGATTTGAAACTAGAAGTAGTGGGGTGGATGGCATCGTGCCTTAAGGCAAATTGCTGGAACTTCCCGTACCGTAACGAAATGTTCGAGGAATATTAAATGTTTACAAATAGATTATTATAAATATTGTAACATTGTCTAATATTTATAAGAATTATATAAACTGAATTGCAAAGTTGAAATTATTTGTAAAGTATATTAGAACTATAGTCAGAATTAAGAATAAAATCTGAATTATTTTCGATATACAAAAAATTAAAAAAAAAAAAAAGTCACGACTATGTTTTTTTTTTCCAAAATCAATTATTTTGTTGAAACAAGCAGAAAGTTCTTTGAATCAATTAAATCGGACGCTCAGTTCTCTCAAAAACTTTTTTTGCGAAAAACTAATAAACACTTCTCCCAATCATTACTAATTGAATGTTTTTATATCATTCAAATCGGATACTCCTTTCTCTCAAAACTCGATTTCTATTTTCTGCACTCTTTGCTCCGTATCTCCGTAACGACTGGACCTGCCTTTGCCAAAAACTAATCAGCGCTTTTCCCTCTCCATAGGAATCGAATGTTTTTTAAAACCATTCAAATCGGTTGATCCGTGCGCCCGAAAACGTGACTGGAAATTTGTATCCATACACACACACACACACATCTATTTTTTCTGAGGTATGCCAAAACGTTCAGAAACCTTCAAAACGTCGAGAAATGTAAAAAATTTCAATTCCGATTTTTGGACCATTACAATAACTTACCCTACGGGAAGTTAATAATACGAAACGGACTCTACTGACTAGCAAATCAAATATCGATTAAGAAAAGAATTCTACTGAGGAGCAAATTAATATACAAGCCACTTTTGAAGTGTTTGATAGTTGTAAAATTGGCTTGAATTATGAAAGAAAAAATATAAAGGAGTAATAGAGAGAATATAATCAAACAATTATTTTATATTTACTTATAAAACACGATGTACAAAAAGCCCAAAAATGCATTATGCTTCTTTTGTTTATAATAATTGTGACCAAGAGCTATGGAAAGAAAATCATTCAACACACATTAATAACATTAGATGGAAACATAACTTATTGAAATCTAAAGTTTTTAAAATTTTCAAAAAATTGTAAAGCTTTTCAAAATTTACGTTTCGGTATGGAAAGTTGCAGCAATTTGTCTTGCAGCGCGTTGATCTTGTAAGCCATGCACCACTAGTTATTTTATTAAAATTATATATTATGATATTTTATGTGAATGTTTAAGAACCTTCGGCCCTAAGTCAGATATTATTATGGGATGTGTAAGCGGCGGCGGCCTGTTGGTCGACAGTTGCGCATGCGTAATGGCCTCTTTGTTTTTCTTCTTTTTTGCTCTATAATTATATAACTTTATTCATAACACACTTTATGTACGGCGAAATATAATTGCATATGTATATATATATATATATATATATACATATATAGTAAATAGAGTCTACCTCTCTACGGATCAGAGGTATGGAAAAACCCGAAAAAATGACACGAATATACGGAATTAAAATATGGAAAAGTGAGATGTGAATTACAAAATGTCAGGGCAAGTTATGGTATAATCTAGATTTTATACTGAGTAAATTAAAAAAAAATGTAACAAAATTTTTATATAATATAAAGAAATATAAAACAAGTCTTCAATCCTCCTGTTGCCATAGACAAAACATGGTACTTTTTTTGAAATTTATTTACTAACTTGAAGTTTAGCAATTTTATCAATTATCATAACCTCATCTGAGACATTAACCCGATAATTTTTAATTATTATTAATTATCGGTAATTTTTATTTTGCACCAAACAAACATCTATAATATGTATCAATTAATGTATATACTTATTTTATTATTTAGAAACATCTAATTACTTACAACAAGAGAAAAAGACTCTACTGACGAGCAATTTAAATATCGACGTGGAAAGTAATAAGAGGACTCTACTGACGAGCAAACTGAATTTTGACATAAAAAGCGAAAAATTATCTTCACTAAGTAAATTACACACACGAGTAAAAGAAAAGGGACTCTATTGATGATCAAACTTAATATTAATACGAAATGATAGAAAATTCTACTATCTATCAAGTTTAATTTAAATTGTCAGTATTACAAAAACGACTCTACTGACGAGCAAACTGAGTATCGACGTCGAATGTAAAATAAAGATTTTACTTATTTTTCTTATATTATTATTATTATTATTGTATTATGATTATCTTATTATTTCTAATATTGTTATTTTGTTATATTCATTATTATTTATCGCTTATTGTTTTTATTCTACTTTATTGTTTTTCTAGTATTATTTTTATTATTCAGAAATTTTATTTATTTTACTTATTAATTTTATTATTATTAGTATTTTCTTTTATTTTACATTAAATCATCATACTACGGATATCATTTTATTGATTCTATCTTTTATTTTGTACTCTTTTTATTAAATTTATATAATTGTTCATTATTGTTACTAGATGTTAATTATTTAGCAGTTGTAACAAATATAGTAATTAAAAAAAACTTATGGAAACCAAAAAAAAAACTTACTGACGAGCAACCCATTATGTAAGGGGGCGTCCATTAATCACGTGAGCTAGTTTTTGAGGATTTTTGGACCCTCCCTCCCCCTTGGTGATACTTGGTGATATTCAAAATTACCCCCCCTCCCCCACCAAACTTCACGTGTATTTTTAGTTACGTGAAAAAACTAAAAAATTTTATTCTTCTTTTGAAAATGTTTGAATTTATTTTAAAAAGTCAGTTAAAAATAAATACACGTGATATCTTACCATACCCCCCCTCCCTCTCATGATATTTCGTGATTTTTTGTCAAACCCCCCCTTTCCCTAAAAACCTCACGTGATTAATGGACGCCCCCTAACTAAATAGACTTAGAAGATAAAAAGAGGACTCAACTGACGAGCAAACTGAATCCTAACATAGAAAGCAGAATAGGATTCTACTAACGATCAAGTTAAGCACCTTCTTAGAAAATAACAAGTGGACTCTACTGACGAGAAAAATGTATTTCGAAATTTTCAGAAAAAATAACTATTGAAAGAAAAAAGCCTACTTACAAGCAAACGAAAACTTTTAATGAAAGTAATTATATAATGAAATTAAATATCATAATAATATATATCGACGTAGAAATTGTAAAAAACGGACTCTACTGACAAGCAGACTGCCTTTTTACATAAGAAAAATAAAAAGACTCTACTGACAAACATTTTTTTATTCTCTCTTTTATTTACAACTGTCCAGTTAAGGACATTTATTAAATTTGTGGAATTTACAATTTGACGAACAAATTGAGCAGAAATTTTGCAGATAAAAGGAACTTTTTGAAATATATAATGAAATAATATATATCGACGTAGAAGATGTAAAAAAGGGACTCTACTGACAAGCAGACTGCCTTTTTACATAAGAAAAATAAAAAGACTCTACTGATAAACATTTTTTTATTCTCTCTTTTATTTACAACTGTCCAGTTAAGGACATTTAATAAATTTGTGGAATTTATAATTTACTGAACAAATTGAGCAGAAATTTTGCAGATAAAAGGAACTTTTTGAAATATATAATGAAATAATATATATCGACGTAGAAGATGGAAAAAAGGGACTCTACTGACAAGCAGACTGCCTTTTTACATAAGAAAAATAAAAAGACTCTACTGACAAACATTTTTTTATTCTCTCTTTTATTTACAACTGTCCAGTTAAGGACATTTATTAAATTTGTGGAATTTACAGTTTGACGAACAAATTGAGCAGAAATTTTGCAGATAAAAGGAACTTTTTGAAATATATAATGAAATAATATATATCGACGTAGAAGATGTAAAAAAGGGACTCTACTGACAAGCAGACTGCCTTTTTACATAAGAAAAATAAAAAGACTCTACTGATAAACATTTTTTTATTCTCTCTTTTATTTACAATTGTCCAGTTAAGGACATTTATTAAATTTGTGGAATTTACAATTTGACGAACAAATTGAGCAGAAATTTTGCAGATAAAAGAAACTTTTTGATAAGTGACCTGAATATACAAAAAAGATATTACTGATTGTACTTAAAAAGTGTTATATTAACGAACAAATTAAAAAGATGAAATTAATAAAAAAAATAAAAAATTACCTTCCGATTTATGGTGGTCACTACTGACGAGCGATCTGAATCTGAACGTCAAAGAACAATTCTCATAATAAACAAATTAAAGATCAAAATAAAATATAAAAAGAGGACTATACTGAAATAAAAACAATAAATAATAAAAAAAACTCTTATAGTCAATTAAATTTCTTTTATTTTTTTTTCAGTAGTATCGGACAGCATTACTTTCAACACATCGGCGATTTTTAAAGTTTTTAAGGATTTTTGGAACCCTCTCCCCCTTGGTGATACATGGTGATATTCACGAGTATTTTTAGTTATGTGAAAAAACTGTAAAATTTTTGAATGAAGTAATTTTTTTTTTGAAAATGTTTGATTTAAAAAAAAACAGTTAGAAAATAAATACACGTGATATCTTACTATACCCTTCCCTCCCCCACGTGATATTTCGTGATTTTTTATAAAACTCCCCCTTCCCCTTAAAACCTCACGTGATTAATGGACGCCCCCTAAAGCCTCATTTTTCTTGTATTTATTTATAATAATCGACTTTTATTATTTATTTCCTATATTTTATTACAAAATGCGACTCTGTCCTCTACAGTTTGCCAATATAATTATTTTTCAGTGCTGCATATATAGAGGGGCGGTGCAGAGGGTTGCATCAACCTAGGGGTTGATGCAGAATGCAGAGTTCAATGCACCGAAGGTCGCGGAACTAGGCCACTTGCATTCGATGCGATTTATATAATATACATATACATGTGTATATAAATATACATATACAGTATATATATATATATATATATATATATATATATATAAAGAGATAGAGAGGGAAAGAAAAGTTGTATCCCCACTCTTTAAAAAATGGGATGTTTGCACACGCGCATGAGAGGGATGTATATATATATATATATATATATATATATATATTATTTTAAAATTTATAATTTATCATAATATATATTTTGTCTTTTATAATTTATTTCGGATGATTTTTAAAATATGTATTTTTTATTGCTACGGATACGGTGGAGCGATCTTGTACTTTTGACTTTCAGTTTGCTCGTCAGTAGAGTTAATTTTTTGTCTCATTTTTTATTGGCTTGTCAGTTTTTTTTAATTACAATATTTATTACAACTGTTAAAGAGTTAACATCTAGCAATATTGATAAATAATAACATAAATTTAAATAAATAAAAGTGCAAGGGATAAAATTTACATGAAAATAATATCCGTAGTAATTGGCTCGTCAGTAGAGTCCTTTTTTCTCACAAAATTTTTATTTCATTATCAGTACAGTCCCTTTTAATTATTTCGTCAAAATTTAGTGTTTTTGTCAGTAGAGTCCTTTTTATTTTTAAATTAGTCTGCTTGTCAGTAGATATCTTTTTTCTTATTTTTAGTTTCTTCTTCTTACAAATTTTTTATTAGACCATCAGTACAGTCCCTTTTTAATTTTATTCTCAGTTTGCTCGTTAATAGAGTTCCTTTAAATTTCCTCGTCAAAATTAAGTATGATTGTCAGTAGAGTCCTTTTATGTTTTTAAATTTGTGTGATTGTCAGTAGAGTTTCTTTCTTCATATTTTCAGTTTGCTTATCAGTAGAGTTCTTTTTGAGTCGTTTTTAACTTGATTTGATTTCAATTAACTCGATAGTAGAGTCCATTTTTGCTGTACTTTTTGGCTAATATTTTCCTTCAGTAGCATTTGCTTCAAGTTCAAAATTGAATTGCTTGTCAGTGAAGTCCCTTTTTATCTTATTCTTAGTTTGCTCGTCAGTAGAGTCTTTTTTATTTTTACTTTAGTTTGCTCGTCAGTAGAGTTCTTTTTGACTTATTTTTAATTGTCAGTAGGGTCTCCCTTTACTTTTATTTTTAGTTTCATTGTCAGTAGGGTCCCTTTTAATTATCTTGTCGAAATTTAGTTTGTCAGTAAAGTCCCTTCTTAATTTAATGTAAATTTGCTTGTCAGTAGAATTTCTTTTTTCTCTGGTATATTTCACAAGTTAAAGTCTTCTAATATGTTCGTCAGTACAGTTCCTTTTTATGATACATTTTCCTTATTTTTCCTAATTTCTCAAGTTTATTTTTATTTAACTAACTCGATAGTATAATCCTTTTTTTACTATAATTTTTGTCTAATATTTTCCTTCAGTAATATTTGTTTCAAGTTCAAATTTGAATTGCTTGTCAGTGGAGTTCCTTTTTATCTTATTTTTAGTTTGCTTGTCAGTAGAGTCCATTTTAATTCTCTCGTCAAAATTCAGTATGATTGTCAGTAGAGTCTTTTTTTATTTTTATATTAGCTTGCTCATCAGTAAAGTTGTTTATCCTCAATTTTGTTATTTTTTAAGGTCATTTTTAATTTGCTTGATAGTAGAGTCCTTTTTGTTCTGTAATATTTTTTTTCGTACCGAGTTGAATTTGCTTGTCAGTAGAGTTTCTTTTACTAATATTTGTTTCAAGTTCAAACTTATTTTCAGTGGAGTCCCTGGTCACTTTATTTATAATATTTAACTTGCTCGTCAGTAGAGTCCTTCTCCCCGGCAAATCAATTTTCAAATAATATCACCCACGAGTTAAATGATCGTCAGTAGAGTCCCTTTAGAACACGAATTAGAAACAGAAATATGCTAAATAAATTAAAAGAATTTAATACAATTACAGGCACTAAAAGTTTATTTGAAACATATCAATTGGAAATTCCATTAATTTAGTTGAAAATATTATTTAAATTCCTAAATTTCAATTAATATTTCTAGATTTTGAAAATTTTATTGACTTGACTTATTTTATACCCTTATAGCCTCAAAAATTTTCAAACATCTTAAAATTTGAAATTGTTTTGTTTTTATCAGAAATCTTAAATTCAACATTGATTCAAACGCATGACAAATATACTCGTCAATCAACAAAATTCTAGCACATAATGATTATTAAATATACTTATAAATTACTCCAAAAATTAATATTTTAATTTCTTATTGATAAACTCGCATGTCGAAACGTCAATGCAACTTAGGGCAAACCTCCCTTACACCTTTAATTTCAATTTTTTTTATCACACAAACATTTCATTAACCTCACACTCATGTATCCCCTTTCGACCCTCTCTCGTCCTCCACTAGTCTTATATATCACATCAACCTAAAATAACCTCAAAATATCATATTTTTAACCTACACATATAGCCCATAGTACAGAGAGAGAAGCGAGTCTATATATGGGGACTCTCGTATCGATTTGTTGGGGTAGGTTCGTTCGCAGTTCGTTCGCATTCACAACCCCATACGCCCTCCAACCTAAATCCATCCCCGTTTGTATTTGTATTCGTTAGTGGTGTGCGTGTGTGCGCCTGGGTACGCGGGGTCGATGAACTTGCGACCGTGAGCTGCGGAGGTCAATGACATTGCAACCCCCAAAATGGAGACAGAGGATATATGTGTATATGTATATGTATATATATATATATATATATATATATATATATATCTTGAATATGGTATTTTAGGATCCATACGTTTCGGCTAGAGACTTTTGCCTTCATTCTGTGGAACTAAATTTAAATTTTAACTAGTGGGGTGTATGGCATCGTGCGTTAAGGCAAATTGCTGGAACTTCCCGTACCGTAATGAAATATTCGAGAAATTTTAAACGTTTTCAAATATATTATTACAAATACTCTAACTTTTATTATTTTTGCTATCTTTTTAAATCTGAGCAAATCAAATGTAAATCATAAATCATAAATCAATTTATCTCCAGAACATTAACAATCGTCATTTCATTTCGAATTCAATTTAAAAAAAAAACAGTTGCCTATTTGCACAAAATTGAAAAAGTGCTCCCGTATAGTCACATTCTAAACGCATTTGCAAATAATTTTGTGCGACATTTTCACTTATACTGTGCTCAGATTGGCCTCATTTTCACATTTTTCAATAGTTTTCACAAAATTGGAAAACTGCTCCAGTACATAAACAGTCTAAACGCACTTGGGTAAACATTTGTACCAGAGTGGCGCTTAGACTGTGCTTAGCCTGGGTCATTTTTTTAAATTTTTAATCCAAAATTACAAAAATAATATTTTATGGAAAATAAAAAAAGACGTAATATTTTTTTATCCTCAAGAGCAATTGTATTGTCAATACAAGTAGAAAGTTTTTTAGATCATTCAAATCGGACGCTTAGCTCACTCAAAAACTGACATATTTTGCACATTTAGCTCTGTATCTCCAAAATGGCTAGACCTGCCTTTGCCAAAAACACCTTTTCTCCCAATCATTACAAATTGAATGTTTTTTTAGATCATTCAAATCCGATACTCCGTTCTCTCAAAAACTCGTTTTCTATTTTCTGCACTCTTTGCACCATATCTCCGTAATGACTGGACCTGCCTTTGCCAAAACCTAATCAGCACGTCTCCCCACCAATACTATTCGAATGTTTTTTGAATCATTCAAATCGGTTGAACCGTGTTCTCGAAATCGTTAACGAAAAATTGTATCCATACATACATTTTTTCTGAAGTATGCCAAAATGTTCAGAAACCTTTGAAACTTAAATATATATACAAATTTTCATTTTCAATTTTTGGCTCATTACTAATACTACCCTATGGAAAGTTAATAATATTTATATTTTATTAAATATAAATCGCAAACACGGCCGCTTCGCTATTATCTCAATTTTAATTCTTTCTGCATTCCATAGAGGCGCCACAAACGTTTTGTTTATAGTTGAATATGTATGATTTTATTTAACCTCATTTATTTTATTTAACTTCAAGTCAAAGAATAAAAGGGAGTCTACTGACGAGCAAATTAAGAAAAAGACAAAAGGGACTCTACTAATGTAACTGAAAATGAAAAAAAAACTATTAAATGAAAAAGAATTTATTTAGTGAAGCATTGAATCGTGCCTTAAGGCAAATTGCTGGAACTTCTCGTACCGTAATTTAACATTTTTAAGGGCTTTTTTTAATTAGATTTTTGTGAGAATTTTGAATTTTTTTTTAAATTCTAGAAATTTTTGTAAAATTTGAAGGTTTTTGAGAGCAATGATACTATTTAAAAGCTTAGAAATGTTTTTAAAACTTGGAAATTTATTGAAAACCGTTTTTTTTGAAAATTTTGGAATTTTCGAAAATTTTGATACTCATCCATGTTTGATACCCATCCATTTTTGTATGTGTCATTTTAATTTGTTCATCAGTACAGTCCTTTTTTACTTTTTTTTTAGTTTGCTCGTCAGTAGAGTCCCTTTTAATTCTTTCGTCAAAATTTAGTTAATTAATTTATTTTTACATTAGTTTGCTTGTCAATGGAGTTCATTTTTTGTCCCATTTTGAATTTGCTCGTCAGTAGAGTTCTTTTTGACTTATTTTTAATTTGTCAGTAGCGTCTCCCTTTACTTTTATTTTCAGTTTCATTGTCGGTACGGTTTCTTTTAATTCTTTCGTCGAAATTAAATTTGTTTGTCAGTAGAGTCCTTTTTTAGTTCAGTTCTCAGTCGAGTTTTTTTTCACCCTGGTATTTTTCAGAAGTTCAAGTCTAACTTGTTTGTTAGTAGAATTCTTTTTTACTTACTTTCCAAAAAAGCAGTTTTGAAAATTTTGGAATCCTTGAAAATTTTAATACCTATCCATATCAGTTGATCCATACTGTCGTAAATATCCAATGTTCGGCCGACAAATGGCAATTTTTTTTTTTAAATCTCTGAAATGGCTGGACCTGTCTTTGCCAAAAACTAATTAGCACGTCTCCCCATCAAAACGAATCGAACGGTTTTTGAATATTACACATCTAAGTAAGTAAATCTACTATTTCTTCTAAGGTATGCCAAAATGTTCAGAAACCTCTGAGGTGTAAAAATATGTAAAAAAATTCTAATTGTATATTTGTACGATTACTATAACTTACCCTACGAGAAGCTAATTCAAATTAAAACGCAAGAACTTTTACATTTTTCTTTTTTTGTTAAAAAAGAAGAAAGTAGCCTAAATTGTGTCCTGATTTGATAAATAAAGATTTCAATATGAAGAAATCACAAGAACGATTGCAATCAATTCCTGCACCGGGGGAAATCTTTGATGATGGTTTATTTACAAGCGAAAACCACGGCAAATTAACCACATATACTACTAATATATACGTATATATATATATATATATATATATATATATATATAAGTGTATACACTTGTCAGGTTTCTTATCGTAGGCGGAGTTTATCAGAATCGATAGTATCTGCTTTTGAGCAGGGGTGGTCTTGTATATATATATATATATATATATATATATATACACTTTCCTAGTGTCCATGTCTCTGATCCGATTTTGTTTATTCATTCATATTATATAACAATCAGAGTTATTTACATACTCTATAAGTTATATGGCTAAATTACACATAATAATAATATATAATAATAATAATAATAATAATAATAATAATAAGAAGAAGAATAATAATAATAATATATAATAATAATAATAATAATAATAATAATAATAATAAAATAGTAATAATCACAGAAAGATATAAAAAATATATAAAAATAGTAATCATAATAATAAATCAATTAATGAAAATGAGTTAAAAATAAAGAAAAGTAGATAAATAAAAGTAAAGAGAAAAAAAAACAAATTGGAATCATTTTTTTTTACATTAAGGGGCACAAATAATGTAACCGCATAAAAAAGATGATTTTTGGGAATTTATATTAAAAAACTACTCTATCAATCATTTCAAAATTTTAGGAATATATATACATGTTTTAAGAATACATAGCAAAATTTTTGAAGAAAAAAATTTAATATTTTTTAAGTTATCGTCGATCTCCAACGGCGCGACAAAAAAAAGGCCCTTCACTGCTGCAGTGATTCCGGCCTTCTACGTGGATGAAATTTAAAAAAAAAATGTTGTTAAACTAGATAATATTGTCTGTAAAATGACCTACGATAAAAAAAAAACAAAAATTGACAAAATGGCCGCGTTTTTTTAAAAAAAGTCGAATTTTACCCAAAATTTTGGTCGTTTTTGGACTGCCAAAATTCGATTTTTGATTCGATCAAAAAATCGATAGTTCATTTTACGGAGAACTATATATAGAACACGTAAAAAAAATTTGATATTGATCTAATCGTTTGTTTTTGAGTAATCGCTGCAGCAAATTTGGAAAATGCTGTTTCGAGAAAAGCGCGTTTAAAGATAAAATAATCGTTATACTATATACTATATATACTCTTTTAAATGGCTGTGACTCAAAAACTATTCAAGATATCGATTTAAAATTTTGGTATGTTATTTTTAAAGGTATAACCTATCGAAATATGGAAAAATTGAAAATTCGATTTTTTGAAAATTTCACACTAGTTGTGCCCCTTAAGTGGGCTGTTTTGATCTGAATTTAGTGATATTATTTTAAATGTGTGAAAATAAATTGTCTCGTCAGTAGAGAACCATTTTTGTTCAAAAAAAGACTAAATATTATAACAAATAATCGTATTCTATTTAAATTTATAAAATCTACTAAAATCTCTTAATTATAACATGAATGAATGAATGAATAATAAGGAATTTATTGAAAATTATCCAAGTTTATAAATCACTATGAAATCTATGAAAATTATTAAATTTTTGAAATTAACCAGAAAACAAAAAATCGCATTCTATTAAAATTTATAAAATATATTGAAACTCTTAATAATAACATGAATAACAAGGAATTTATTAAAAATTATCCAAGTCCAAAAATCACTATTAAATCTATGAAGATTATGAAATTAACCAGGAATCTGTTGGAAATTAATCGACATGTTTGAAATCTATAAATTTATAATAGAATTTCTAATGAGATGCTCAAAACTATTATTTATTATTTATTATTGTTTTTATTATTATTAATACTATTATTGTAATTATTTTTAATTCATTCATTTATTCTATTTCTTTTCTTTAATTTCTTTTATTCTTTTTTTTTTCTTCTTGATTTTGATTCTCAATACCATAACTTTTAACTTATAGATTGTATTGTAATCTGGTTGTTGAAATTAGCAAAAATAAAAAAAAATGTATTGAATCTAATTGGAATCTAATAAATTATGGTAATATATGTTGTATTCTAATTGGAAGCTATAGAAAGAATTGAAATCTTATTAGAAATATGTGAAAATTATGTTGGAATCTATTATAAGCTTTATTGGAATTATTATAAGCTCATAAAAACTGTTGGAATTTAATACAAGCAGTAATAGAAATGTATTAGAAGCTATTAAATTTAGCTAAAACTTTAGATAATTGGTTTGGTTAAAATATATAAAAGTAGTTTGAGAAACTGTATTATAAACTAGTTGGTTTGGTATTTAGCCTTGAGGCAAATTACATGAACTTCCCGATATGTGTAAATAATCGACTTGATCAAAAAAATGTGTAAATAATATACTTCATCAATCCTACTTTAAAAAAAACGATAATAATTTTAGCAAAGTTTGACGAATTTTTAAAATTAAACTACTTGTTGTAAGGCCGTAATATTACAGTAAGTTCTATAACACCATGATGTATATCGCCAAAAAAAGTTCCATGAAAGAAGGATTAAATTTTTTTTTTCAACAGTTAATTACAAGAAAACGGCTCGGTAGATTTTCACCTAAAATTAATCAGTATCATTCCCAAATGATATCTTTCGAACAGTTTTTGATTTTTCAAAATCGGTTCGGTAGGATGAGCTTAAATGTGGACGAAAATTTAACACTTTTTTTCAACAGTTAATTACAAGAAAACGGCTCGGTAGATTTTCACATAAAATTAATCAGCATCATTCCCAACTAATATCTTTCGAACAGTTTTGATTTTTTAAAATCGGTTCGGTAGGATGAGCTTAAATGTGGACGAAAGTTTAACACTTTTTTTCAACAGTTAATTACAAGAAAACGGCTCGGTAGATTTTCACCTAAAATTAATCAGCATCATTCCCAACTAATATCTTTCGAACAGTTTTTGATTTTTTAAAATCGGTTCGGTAGGATGAGCTTAAATGTGGACGAAAATTTAACACTTTTTTTCAACAGTTAATTACAAGAAAACGGCTCGGTAGATTTTCACCTAAAATTAATCAGTATCATTCCCAAATGATATCTTTCGAACAGTTTTTGATTTTTCAAAATCGGTTCGGTAGGATGAGCTTAAATGTGGACGAAAATTTAACACTTTTTTTCAACAGTTAATTACAAGAAAACGGCTCGGTAGATTTTCACCTAAAATTAATCAGTATCATTCCCAAATGATATCTTTCGAACAGTTTTTGATTTTTCAAAATCGGTTCGGTAGGATGAGCTTAAATGTGGACGAAAATTTAACACTTTTTTTCAACAGTTAATTACAAGAAAACGGCTCGGTAGATTTTCACCTAAAATTAATCAGTATCATTCCCAAATGATATCTTTCGAACAGTTTTTGATTTTTCAAAATCGGTTCGGTAGGATGAGCTTAAATGTGGACGAAAAGTTTTTTCGAATTACAAAGAAATGGCTTGGCAGATCGTTGCACAAAACTGACAAACGATAGTCCTCACCAAAATACATCAAATGGCTTTTAAATTTCTAAAATCGGTTCAGGCGTTTTTGAGAAAACGTCGATCAAAAGTCTAATTTTGACAAATGCCAAAAAGACCATACTGATTTTGCAAACTTTGACTAATTTTAAAGCTGAACCAGTTGTCGTAGGGCCGTAATATTTTAGTATGACCTAGAAAACTATGGTATCTTTCGTCAAAAAAATAATCATAAAAATCGTCAAAATTTTTTTTTTAAAAACTTTATTACAAGAAAACGGCCCGGCCGATCTTAACCAAAAACTAATCAGCACGATTCCCAACCAATATCTATCGAACGGTTTTTGAATTTTCAGAATCGATTCAGAATTGCGGGCTAAAACGTGGACGAAAAATTTTTCACTTTTCTGCAATTTACAAAGAAACGGCTTGGCCGATCGCCGCACAAAACTCAGAGACGATTGTCCTCATCGAGATACATCAAATGGCTTTTAAATTTTTGAAATCGGTCCAACCGTTTTGGAGAAAACGTCGATTTACGGCAAAAAATCTGTTCACACACACACACACACCACATACACACACACACACACACACACACACACACACACATACTTTTTCCAAATTTGGTCTCATTCGATTCAGAATGGCTCGAAACGTCGAGAAAACATAATATTAGCGATTCGGATTTTTTGATGAAAACATAAACTTCTCCTTCGGGAAGTTAATATATATATTTATATATATATATATATATATATACGAGATATATATATGTATATATATATATATATATATATATATAAATGTATCAATTACAATGTCAATGTCCCAAATACATTCATTTAGCTAATCAGTTTTTCTTATCACCAAACAAATAAATTTTAAAACAAAATTGCGTACACGAAATTTTTTAGCACAACCTGAATTGATAAGGAGAAACTTGAATTTGGCGACGATAAGGACAAATTTTAATATTTTCGACACATTTTTAATGTCTTCGAGATAAGAAACGAAATTTGATTCGGCTGATGTTTTGTCCAAAGTCAAGATCAATGCCCTGAGAACAAAATTAATTATTAAATTAAATTATGTATTTGAATTAAATAAGTATTTACTACAGTCTTCAGTTGGACATCTGGGAAATGTGATAAATACAAAATATTGAATAAATGGTAATGAGTTACTACTACCGTTTTTATTTTAAATAAAAAATGCATTTGTGTAAGAGTAAATAAAAAGTTTTTGTAATACCAAAATTCATATGAAATTTAAAGTCTAGTTTTGCCAAGTCTTTTTGAAATGTTAACAGACAAATGGTTTTGACAGTGTTTGTGGTTGTTAAATCTTAGGTAGCTTTAAAAATATGCGGTTGATGTAAATGATATATTCGGCAAATTTGTTTAAAATTAACCAATCTATAATGTTGTCAAATATTATTATGCCCTACAGCAACTCAGTATACTCTAAAATCAATTTTGAAAATTAATTCGGTATTTTTGGTAAATATACTGGCAACTCGAGTGCAGTTATTTGCAATACGTCTTGTAACTTTCAAACTATTCGATTAATATGAATGATGTATTTGGCAAATTTGTACAAAATTAAAATGTTTATAATGTTTACTAACATTATAATGCTTTCCAGCAACTCGGTGTACCTTAAAATTGCTTTTGAATATAGAATAGAAATGTGTAGGTGTTTAGCCTAACTTTGCATGCATTTACTTATTATATCCCATGTAACTTTTGAACTATTCGATTAATTAAAATGATGTATTTAGGAAATTTGTTCAAAATTAAACAGTCTATAATATAGTCTAATATTAGGAAGCTATACAACAACTCGGTATACTTTAAAATCGCTTTGAAAAATGTATAATTAATTCGGTAGTAATAGTGATCATTACCAGACATTTGTGCATCTATATATTCAAAAATTAGAATAGAATAGATAGATAGAATTAAACAATCTATAATATTGTCTTTTACCATAAAGCCCTACAGCAACTCGGTATGCTTTAAAATCGATTTTCAAAATGGTAATTCAATTTGGTAGTAATAATGATCAGACATTACTACTACTATTATTAGTGTAAAGTAATACATTTGTGCATTTATTTTTAAAAAAATTCATAACTTGTAAACTATTCGATTACCTTTGATGATTTATTTGGCAAATGTGTTCAAAATTGAATAATCTACAATATTGCCTAATATTATATCATAATGCCCTACAGGAACTCGGTATACTCTAAAATCAATTTTGAAAATTAGAAACTGTTATGACAATAATGGCAATCAGACTGGTAACTCGTCTGTGCATTTATTTTTTGAAAAATTTAAAACTTGTAAACCGTTTGATTGACGTTGATGATGTATTCGACAAATTTGTTCTAAATTAAACCATCTTTAATACTGTCCAATTTTAAAAGTTCCTAAAGCAACTCGGTATACTTTAAAATTGCATTTGAAATGCGCTCACCTAGCGCATAGTACTATTTATAGTGGGCAAACTCATCTGTGCATTTATTTATTAAAAAATTCATAACTCCCAAACTATTCGCTTAATATGAATGAAATATTCGACAAATTTGTTTAAAATTAACCAATCTATAATATTGTCTTTCACCATAATGCCCTACAGCAACTCTGTATACTTTAAAATCGCATTTAAAACAACTATCGTCCGAGCTCTAAAATGTTTGTCCCTGTATCCGTCTCTTTCCTCAGTGATATATGCCATTCGTCGCCGTCCTTGTCTATCGCACTGCGCAGCGCTAGCTCTGTCCTTGTCTAGCGCCTCGTGTGTTTTGCTAGGTCGGTCGTTGACCCCGGAAAAGAAAGGCTGTTTCACACGAGGGATTCGAGAGTTTTTTCATATAGTAAATAAAATGTTTGTTACGAGAAAGAGGGTAGTGTGAAAGGGTAAAGGAGTTGTATTTACCTGTTGGCAAGTTGGAGATTAATATTGGAATGATAAAGTTAGATTTTTGGTACAAAGGATTGTAGAAATTAGTGATTTTGAAGTATATAGAGTTGCTGTAGGTGGTTGTAATGTTAGACAATATTAAAGATTGTTTAATTTTGAACAAATTTGTCGAATACATCGTTCATATTAATCGAATGGTTTGGAAGTTATAGGATTTACAACATATAAATACACAGCGGAGTCTCATCACTATTACTACCGAATTAATTTTACATTTTTCAAAGCGATTTTAGAGTATATCGAATTATTGTAGAGCTCCTAATATGAGACAACATAAAAGATTGTTTAATTTTGAACAAATTTGCCGAATACATCTTCAACGTTAATCGAATGGTTTACAAGTTATAAATTTTTCTATAAATAAATGCACATATGAGTTACCAGTCTAATTGGCATTGATATCGTAATAGTTTCCCATTTTCAAAATTCATTTTAGTGTATACCGAGTTGCTGTACGACTTTATAATATTAAACAATATTAAAGGTTGTTTAATTTTGAACAAATTTGTGGAATATACCATCAACATCAATCAAATGGTTCACAAGTTATAATTTTTTTTAACAAATAAATACAAATGAGTTACTTGACTGATCGCCATTAATGTTGCCCATATTTCCCATTTTCAAAATTTATTTTTGAGTATACTGAGTTGCTGTAGAGCATTATACTATTAGAAAACATTAAAGATTGTTTAATTCTGAACAAATTTGTGGAATATACTATCCACATTGATCAAATGGCTTACAAGTTATGAATTTTTTAATAAATTCATGTAAAGATGTGTTACTATTGTGATCGCCACTAATCTCGAATTAGTTTTTCATATTCAAGCGATTTTAAAGTAAACCGAGTTAATGTAGGGTTTAACAATATTAGACAACATTATAAATCGTGTAATTTAGAACAAATTTGTCAAACACATCATCAAAGTTAACCGAATGGTTTACAAGTTATGAATTTTTTAAAAACAAATGCACAAATGAGTTACCAGCTTGATCACCATTACCACCGAATTAATTTTACATTTTCCAAAGCGATTTTAAAGTAGACTGAGTTGCTATAGGGCATTATGATATTAGACAACATTACAAATTATTTAATTTTGAATAAATTTGTCTAGTACATCATTAACGACAATCGAACGGTTTATAAGTTATGAATTTTTGAATAAATAAATGCACAAATGAGGTACCAGCTTAATCATCATTACCACCGAATTAATTTTACATTTTCAAAATCGATTTTTAAGTAATCCGAGTTGCTGTAGGACTTTATAATATTAGACAACATTAAAGATTGTTTATTTTAAACAAATTTGCCGAACATATCATTAATACTAATCGAATAGCTTGGAAGTTATGATTTTTTTAATAAATTAATGCACAGATGAGTTATCAGTCTGACTGGCATTAATGTCGCATTAGCTTTACATTCTCAAAATCGATTTTAGAGTATACCGAGTTGCTGTAGAGCTTCCTAATATTAGACAACATTATATATTGTTCAATTCTAAACAAATTTGCCGAATACATCATTAACGACAATCCAACGGTTTACAAGTTATGAATTTTTGAATAAATAAATGCACAGATGAGTTACCAGTCTGATTGGCATTAATACCGCAAAGGGTTCCAATAAAGATTGCTTAAATTTGAAAAAAAATTCGAAAACATCATCAATGGTATAGTAATATAATAGTTTATAAACTACAAAATTTTTAACAAATAAATGCACAAATGAGTTACCAGCTTGATCACCGTTACTACTGAATTAATTATAAATTTTCCAAAGCTTTCTTATTTTCCCAATTTTTCTTATATTAGACAACTTTAAAGATTATTTAATTTTAAACAAATTTCCCAAACACATCATTCACATTAATGTAATGGTTTAATAGTTACAAAATTTGGAATAAATAAATACACAGACGAATTTACCAGTCTGATCACAATTGCCACCGAATTAATTTTACATTTTCTAAAGCGATTTTACAGTGTACAGAGTTACTGTAGAGCATTATAATATTAGTCACCATTATAGATTATTTAATTTTAAATAAATTTCCCAAATTCATCATTCAAATTAATCGAATCGTTCAAAAGTTACATGGGATATAATAAATAAATGCATGCAAAGTTAGGCAAAACACCAACACATTTCTATTCTATATTCAAAAGCGATTTTAATGTACACCAAGTTGCTGAAAGGCATTATAATATTAGTAAACATTATAAACAATTTATTTTTGTACAAATTTGCCAAATACGTCATCCATATTAATCGAATGGTTTGAAAGTTACAAAGCATATACGAAAAATACTAAATTAATTTTCAGAAGTGATTTTAAAGCATACGGAGTTGCTGTAGGGCATTATAATATTAGACAACATTATACATAGGTTAATTTTGAACAAAATTGTCAAATACATCATTCACATCAATCGAATAGTTTTGAAGATACATAAGATTTAACAAACAGAAACCCTGTCAAAACCATTTGTCTGTTAACATTTCAAAAAGACTTGACAAAACTAGAAATTAAATTTCATATACATTTTTGTATTACAAAAACTTTTGTTTACTCTTACACAAATGCATTTTTTATTTAAAATAAAAACAGTAGTGGTAACTCATTAAAATTTATTCAATATTTTGTATTTATCACATTCCTCAGACGTCCAACTAAAGACAGTAGTAAATACTTATTTAATTAAAATACATAATTTCATTCATTAATTAATTTTGTTCACAGGGCATTGATCTTGACTTTGGACAAAACATCAGTCGAATCAAATTTTGTTTCTTATCTCGAAGACATTAAAAATGTG
Source organism: Ctenocephalides felis (assembly GCF_003426905.1). NCBI lineage: Eukaryota > Metazoa > Arthropoda > Insecta > Siphonaptera > Pulicidae > Ctenocephalides > Ctenocephalides felis. The sequence continues at coordinate 2,573,883 of NW_020536999.1, read as the reverse complement.
TCGAAAATATTAAAATTTGTCCTTATCGTCGCCAAATTCAAGTTTCTCCTTATCAATTCAGGTTGTGCTAAAAAATCTCGTATACGCAAATTTGTTTTATAATAAACACCTCATATCGTGAAAACAAACTCCTCCTTAGGGAAAATTAAATAAATAATTAATAAATTAAAATAAAATTATATACAAAGATCAATTTCATCTACAAATTAAGATCGAATTTTGAACCATCATTCTTTGAGCGTTCGGACTCCACTACGTGCAAGAGTAATTTAATAGTTAATTAGTCATTATGTACATGTTATGTTATGGAATTTTATATATGACAAGATATGTATATATATAAATATATATATATATATATATATATATATATATTTCCATTAACATGATAAGATTACAAGATTTTGATTCACGTTGAAAAACGAAACCGAAAGTCATTGCCAATAACGTTTCGGACCTCGAAATGCGGTCATTGTCAATATTTGCAAATGTTTTCGAATCTAATTTTGCAAACTTTGCGAAAACTACTAAATTCCTATTAAATCGACATGGTGACGTAACGTCACCAGAATTAACACGTCATGAAAAATAATCGATAGATACAATTATTGATTATGATAAAAAAAACAGTCAAATTGTTTTTTGTAGTTCTGATATTTTTATTAGCAATATGTAAATTAGCACATTTTTTTACATTTCTTCAAATAACTTTGAATTTTTTCTTCGGACATTACAAATTGTATTCATTAGTAAAAAATAGATAAAATTTACTAATAATTAGTAAAAACTGTTGTATAATACACTTGCGTATTAAAATTTAGAATAATTTGTAGTTGAAATGCGGACTTCAGTATTTTGGATAATTTTCATTATAATATATGGATTCAATAGTACATCTTTTACTTTTTTTCAAATAATTTCTAATTTTCTTTTCGGACATTTTAATTCGTATACATTAGTAAAAACTAGATAAAATATACTAATATCTAGTTAAAACTGTTATATACACTTTGTTATTAAAATTTTGAATAATTCGTAGTTGAATTGCAGACTTTAGTATTTCCATAATTGGCATTATATGAATTTAGTACATTTTTTACGTTTCTTCAAATAACTTTTAATTTTCTTCTGGGACATTATAATTTGTTTACATTAGTAAAAACCAGATAAAATTTATTAAAATCTAATTAGCATTTTTATTTATACTTGGATATCAAAATTTTGAATAATTCGTTGTTGAAATGCGATCTTTATTATTTCTTAATATAGTATCATATCGATTTAGCACATTTTTTTACGTTTCTTCGAATATCTTTTTATTTTTTTCTGGGCCATTTCAATTTGTTGGCATTAGGTAAAACTAGATAAAATTTACTTTAATATAGTAAAATCTGTTATATACACTTACATATTAAAATTTTGAATTATTCGTAGTTGAAATGCGGACGTCAGTATTTTCTTTATTTAATTTAAATTATATAGATTTAGTAGTACATTTTGTACTATTCTTCAAATAACTTTTAATTTTCTTCTGTGACATAATAATTAATGTACACCAGTAAAAACTAGGTAAAATTTATTAAAATCTCATAAAAACTGTTGAATTCAC
>NW_020536999.1:2546184-2568774 GCF_003426905.1 Ctenocephalides felis | reverse complement strand
TTAATATTTGAGTTATTTAGAATTTTATTATAAATATCAATAGCTTATATAATATACTTGAAGGATAAGATTTGTAGATTTCATTTAAAATAGTTATGAGCATTTTAGAATTTTGAGATTTTGGTATATTATTAGGTTTAGTATATAGTATAGTATTTTAGTATATTGTACTATATTCGATCTTCTACAGATGCTAATATCAAAATTGATGAATTTTCTAAAGAATATTTGCGATATTTAGAATTTTATTATTTTAATAGAAAAATGCGTTTGGAGCAATTATGTATAAAAGGTAAGTGTTTTGGATTTTATATAAAATAGTTCTGGACACTTTAGAATGTTGTAATTTTAGTATATTATACTTCATTATGTTTACTACAAAAGCAAAGTAAGTTTTCTCACAAATATTTCTGATATTTACATTTTTATGAAGAAAGTACAGAATGGTTTTGACTAATTAAAGCCAAGTGAAGAGTTGGAAGTTTTAGATTTTATTTTAAATAGATTCGGATTTTGAATAGATTTAATAGTTTATATTAGAATGTTAGAGTTTTAGTAAGTTATACTCTAATATGTCTATTATAAATACAAATACTAAAATTGATAAATTTTCTAACAATTTTTTCTGATATTCAAAACTTTATGAAGAAAATGCATTTACTGGATTCATCCAGTATAAGAAAGTGTAAAATGAAGGATAAAAGTTATACATTTTTAAAAAATAGTTTCTTACATTTTAGAATGATGTAATTTTATAATATTATATAATATTATGTCTAATAAAAATGCAAATACTAAAATTGATATGTTTCCTCACAAATATCTGAGACATTTAGAATTTTATTAAGAAAATACTTCGATAGCATGTTTACGTCAACAATAAAAGTTTTAGATTTTATTTGAAATAGTTCTTGATATTTTAGAATATTATAATTTTAGTATATTATACTATGTTATGTCTACTACAGATACAAATACTAAAACTAGTATGTTTTCTCACAAATAATTCTGATAATTAAGATTTTATGACAAAAATGCATTGACTGCATATACAAGAGGAAGTGTAAGTTGAAAGATAAAAGTTTAAAATTTTTTGAAATTAGTTGTGAACATTTTAGAATGTTTTTATTTGAGTATATTATACTATATTGTATCTGCTACATTTATAAATACTAAAACTAGTATGTTTTTTCACAAATATTTTTGAAATTTAAATTTTTATGCAGAAAGTACAGGAAAATTTCGTCTAAGTGATAAGTTTAGAGAATTATTACATATTTCGTAACTTTTAAACCATTCGATTAATATGAATAGTGTGTTCTGAAAATTTGTTCAAAATTAAATTATCTTTTGTTTTGTCTAATGTTATAAACACCTACATCAACTCGGTATACCCTAAAATCGCATTTAAAATTGGGAAATTCTGGGTTCAAATATAGGCGTAGTAAATAACTAGTAACTTTGAGATGATGTATAAACCATTCGATTCATATGAATGGTGAGACATAACTCTTAAACCATTAAAAATTTAATTTTTTAATTAAAATTGATGAAGGCTGGAATTTTAGACGAAACGTGAGGAAAATAAGAAATTTTATGAATATTTTTTCAAAAATTTGTTTTGAGTTCTTACGTTTCGGCTAACATCCTAGCCATCATTCATTGGTATACAAATTTGATATCCTTAATTAATGAAGGATAGGATGTTAGCCGAAACGTGTGGTTTTAAAATGTTTTTTATTTTCTTATTATTTTCTTCACGTTTCGGCTAAAATTCTAGTCTTCATTAATTTTAATTAAAAAATTAAATTTTTCAAATAAAGTTATTAATAATATATTACTATATTATAAGACATTTTTTCAAAATAATGGTAAGGATTTATATATATATATATATATATATATATATATATATATATATATATATATCTATATATATATATGTATGTATATATATATATATGTATGTATATATATATATATATGTATGTATATATATATATATATATATATGTATATATATATATATGATATATTAAACCATTCCATTAATATGGATTAGGTTAGGTTTCGAAAAATTATTATGATCCTAGAGCAATTAGGTACATTCATAACGTTTATAAGAAAAATATGTGAAACTAATTAATGAAATTAAAAAATACGAAAATTTATTTACAAAATATTACTTATTAATTGATGATAATCATATTGGCCTAATAAATCGAAGGCAAATATAATTATTTATAATTAAAGTTTATATTCATATTTTACCTATAAATCTCCATTAGTATAATCCATTACAATCACCACTTATCAAAACCACAAAAAAAAAACACTAAAACAACACACACACCAATCTCATAAAAAACCCCAATCGAAAAAAAATCCGCGAATATGTTCTCATCTACTTTCGGCCGCGATTCCTCTTCCGCTCAAATTTCAAAACCGCACAAATTTTACATCAAATCAATCCTTGCACTCTCTACTTGCGCGTCCTTTGTAATTTTTCCAAAAATTCAAAATTTCCTTCGATTTTTCGCGATTTCCTAAGCGCGCGATCCTAGCTGTGTCAGCTTCGCTTTTGTACTAGTGAAAAACGCGGATCTCTTCGACACACGAAAGGTGAACGAACTCTCTTATTAGGGAGAGTTTCGATTGTGTGAGAGAGAGTGTGTGTGCGTGAATCGGGTGAGAGAGTGTGTGTGCGTGTGATAGTGTGCGTGCGTGACGTGTGAGAGTGTGTTAGTGCGTAAGATTGTGAGAAAGAGCGAGATAGATAGAGGGATAGAGTGAGAGAGATAGATGATAGTGTGAGTTTGCGGAAAAAGGACGCATGATGAGAGGTTAGATAAGGATAGAGATAGGATGAAACAGCTGGTGTGTGTGACTGTGTGATGAGGAATTTTTGGAGGTTTTTGGATGGGTTAAGGGAAATAGATCATGGGTTTTTGTTACTATTATGATTAAGACAGGTCTAAGTGAGAAAAACTTTGACTTTACTGTATTTTCCAATATTCCAATATTTTTACCCATTCTTTACCAATGCTCCAGGAAGTTTTTGCTAGAGTCCATGTCTCCAATTGGTACAGAGTCTTTTATCTTTTCGCAAAACGCGATTATATTTGCTCGTCAGTAGAGTCCTTTTATATTTTATATCATTAATTGATATTTTGTTCAATTTTTTTTTTGTCGTGAGAATATGTTTGCTTTGTTAGTAGAGTTCTTTTTTTGTTATCGTATCGAGAATCAGTTTGCTCGTTATCTTTTCATCTTAATTTACTTGTACTTGTTATTTTTTGTAAGTTTTGCTCGTCAGCAGAGTTCTTTTTGTCTTAATTTACTCGTTAAAAATCGGTTTGTTTACAAATTGAGAATCAGTTTGCTCGTCAGTAGAGTCCTTTTTTCTTAATTCGCTCGTTTAGAAAAGCCTATTTTTGCTTTGACAGTCAGATTGGTCGTCAGTACAATATTTTTGTAATCTTAATCTATTTGTAAAAAAAAATTGTGTGGCAAGAATTAGTTTGCTTGTCAGTAGAGTCCTTTTTTTTTCTTAATTTGCTCGTTTAAAAAAGCCTATTTTTGCTTCTCTTATAATCTTTTTGTCATCTTAATCTATTTGTAAAAAAAAACAATTGTGTGACAAGAATTAGTTTGCTTGTCAGTAGAGTCCTCTTTGTGACCTAATTTGCTCATTTTAAAAAATCTCTTCATTATTGAGAAACAATTTGCTCGTTAGTAGAGTCCTTGTTTATTTTAATTCACTCGTTATTTTTTTCTTTTTTATCCAAAAATCAGTTTGCTCGTCAGTAGTGTTCCCTTTTTTCTCAATTTCTTGGTTTAAAAAAGTCGTCAGTAGAGTCTTCCTTTTATCTCAATTTACTCGTTTTTTTCCTCTTTTTGACCTAACTTGCTCATTTAAAAAGTTTGTTTTTCTTGTTTTATTGAGAATCAATTTGCTCGTCAGAAGACTCCTTGTTTATTTTAATTTGCTCTTTTTTTCGCTCAATTAACTCGTTTTTTCCCTCTTAGGATAAGTTTGCTCGTCAATAGAGTTCTTCTTTTGTCTTTGTTATAGATTTTTTTTTGTTGACAAGAATCACTTTGCTCGTCACCACAGTTCTCTTATTATCTTAATTTGTCCTTTATTTTAGAGTCTAATTTTTCTTGTCCTACTGAGAGACGTCGACGGTGAAGTTATCCTTTTATATTATTATTTTTCTTGTTATTTTTTTCTTATCCAGTACTAGTTTGCTCGCCAGTAGAGTTCCCTTTTTGTCTTATTTGTTCATTTAAAATTCTCGTTTTTCTTCTCTTACTCCTTATCTGTTTGCTCGTCAGTAGAGTCCTTTTTTTGTCTTAATTTACTCGATTAAAATTTTTTTTGTGGTTGTCTCTTCTTGAGAGTCAGTTTGTTCGTCAGTTCGTTTTTCATTTGAATTTACGCGTTAATTTTTTTTCTGTTCCAGAATCAGTTTGCTCCTTAGTAGAGTTCTTTTTTTTTCTCAATTTGGTCGTTTAAAAAGGGTTATTTTATTTTATCTTATTGAGAGTCAGATTGCTCGTCAGTAGAGTCCGCTTTTTCCATTTGATCGTTTCAAAAGGGCTATTTTTCCATCTCTTCTTGAGAGTCAGTTTGCTCATTAGTAGAGTCTCCTTTTTTTCAATTTGGTCATTTAAAAAGGGCTATTTTATCATTTCTTCTTGAGTCAGTTTGCTCGTCAGTAGAGTCCCATTTTTGTCTTTAAAATGTCTGTTATTTTTCTTATTGAGAGTTAGTTTGCATGTCAGTAAAGTTCTCTTTTTATCCTAATTTGCTCGTGAACAAATCATTTATTTAGTTTACTCGTATCGTTACGTAATATGAAATAGTATTAAGTAATGTTTACAAAAAGTTTGAAGATATGTAGTTTACTAACTTGTAATTTAATATTTTTGGCCTCACGTTAAAAACAAAGAAATTGGATAGATGCATATTGTATTTCATAATATATATATTTATATATATATATATATATATATATATATATATACATGGATTAAATATGATATAAAAATTAAATGTAAATAAATATAAAAATGTTGTAGGTGACTAAATGCTCAGAGTAAGCAAGGCCAAATAAAATTAAAAAAAAAAATCCGTAGGGTAAGTTATAGTAATCGCAAAAAAACGAAAATGAAAATTTTTATTTAGATCTTTACGTTTCAGAAGTTTCTGAACATTTTGGCATACTTTACTAATTATATATATACTAGCAAACCCGACGAACTCCGTTTCGCCACCAGATGGTTTCGTGAGAAAGATGAAGAATTTTTTTGTTTGTTTTATATTTGAAAAGGAAAAATTTGATTTTATTATACAACAGTAATGAATTCATTTCGATTACAAAAATGAAGTGTTTTTAGTTGAACTTCTCTAAGTAAATGAAAGTGAATCCGCAAATTATCCGTTTCATTGAAGTGCTCTTTGGTAAACCACATTTTTTGTTTTTTGGTCTGACGTTAACACAAACAAAGCGGATGGTTTTCCAACTCGAGAACAGGCAACGTATAACTGCCCATGTGAAAAACAATGATTTTCTAAATAATCTATTTGAAATTTATCCCGCAAACACTAAGCGATTGATTGGCTTTGCGACTTGTTATTGCGAACGCAAGGCGAACTGGAAATTGCAATCGTTTGAAGTCAAACGGAAGACCAGTCGGAATCATTGGTATGTCACCAAATCGCCAGCAATTTTTGATTGAATGGTGAAATTCAGTGCGTGTACTTTATTATTGTTTGCGGCAAGAATTGCTCGTTGACTTAGCCAAGCATAATTCTGATAATTCTCACTAATGTCATTACTCGAATTTTTAATTAGGGTGCGTGAAGTTCCAGCAGCTTGCATTAAGGCACGATGCTATGCACAACTAATTTTCTTAGCTATAAACCTTGCGGAACCCGAGACCTTTCCAACGAATGCAAAATTATCGAAATCGGTTCGTGCGTTCTGGAGTTATTTCGTCAGGAAGGAAAACCCGACTTATTTTTATATATATAATATAGAAGATATAGAATCGAATCGAAACGTATGGAAAAATGAAAATGTTTTAAAAATATTTATTTTATTTATATTCATACTTGATGTTACGCCCGCCAAGAAATAAATAAATATATATGTATATATATATATATATACGTATATATATATATATATATATATATATATTTATAAATTCTAAGTCGAATGACAGGATTCGATCCAAAGATCCCTGTCGTGCGAATCGAACACGCTACTAATTAAGTGAGCTATGCTCGCCACGATGGGAAGTTAAAATTCTTAATTTTACTAATTTTGAGAGATTTCGGTGGTAGACATTTTACCCGTGGACCTTTAAGCAAATCCAGTCCAGGAAGTACATTGTATTCTTCTACTTCAAGTATTGCCATCATATGTACTTCCATGTCCCTTGCACGTTACTCATAACCTACCTTACGCCTTCAATTTCCCGTTTCTCTTTCGCGTCGAGTTCATGTATCTAGGTAGACCGACCGAGAGACCGACCATTCTTTAACAAGACTTAGGCCGGCGTTCCATCGCTCCATCGCTCCATCGTTCCAGCGTTCACCTCTGCTGAATAGTAATTTTCAATTTCGTTTCCTGCTTTCACTTTCGACTCATTTCAAACGAGAGAGAGAATTATTATTACTCGCCGTCATAGATAGAATAGTAGAATGATCTATTAGATGGAATGGCGATGGCGATGGCGTTGTTACGTAATCGTTGCAACGACGAAAGTGGCGGCGGCGGTTGCACAACCGAACCAGAAACCAGGAGGTAATTGCAGTAATGAATAGATGGATGGATGGAACGAATGGGTTTTGCAATCGATTCAATGATAGTTCAATGGTACGCCAATTGAATTATACAATAATAAACAAATAAATATGTAAATAAACTAGTAAAACTCCCAACCAATCCAAAGTTTTTTTCCGTTTTGGTATTGGTATTTTGCCTTGAGGCAAGTTACATGAACTTTCTGATATGTATGAATAATCGACTCAATCAATAAAATATAAATTCATTTATGAGTGATTAAAAGTATTCCGAGTGGATTTATTACACATATTGAAAGCGAACGAACACGTTAACTCGAAGTATTTTCTAAAACCAGATTTTCAAAGTAGGTATGTTCATTAAGGGGCACAACTAGTGTGAAATTTTCAAAAAATCGAATTTTCAATTTTTCTATATTCCAATAGGTAGGTTATACCTTTAAAAATAACATACAAAAATTTTAAATCGATATCTTAAATAGTTTTTTTGTTACAGCCATTTAAAGAGTATATATAGTGCATAGTATAACGATCATTTAATCTTTAAACGCGTTTTTCTCGAAACGGCATTTTTCGAATTTGCTGCAGCGATTACTCAAAAACAAATGATGTGATCACTATCAATTTTTGTTTACATGTTCTATATATAGTTATCCGTAAAATGAACTATCGATTTTTGGATCGGATCAAAAATCGAATTTTGGCAGTCCAAAAACGACCTAAATTTTGGGTAAAATTCGATTTTTTTTCAAAAAACGCCGTCATTTTGTCAATTTTTGATTTTTTTTCTTTATCGTAGTTCAATTTACAGACAATATTATCAAGTTTACCGATAATTTTTTTCTTTTTAATTTCATCCACGTAGAGGGCCGGAATCACTGCAGCAGTGAAGGGCCTTTTTTTTCGCGCCGTTGGAGATCGACGATAATTAAAAAAATATTTAATTTTTTTCTTTAAAAATTTTACTATGTATTTTTAAAACTTGTATGAATATACTCCTGAAATTTTGAAATGATTGATAAAGTAGTTTTTTAATATAAATTTCCAAAAATCACCTTTTTTTAGGCGGTTACACTAGTTGTGCCCCTTAATTACCAGAAAACAGCTCGGTAGATTTTCACCTAAAACTAATCAGTATCATTCCCAACTAATATGTTTCGAACAGTTTTTGATTTTTTAAAGTCGATTCAGTAGTATAAGTTCAAAAATAGACGAAAAGTTTAACACTTTTTTTCCAAATTACAAAGAAACGGCTTGGCAGATCGACGCACAAAACTGACAAACGACAGTCCTTATTGAGATACATCAAATGGCTTTTAAATTTCTGAAATCGGTTCAGGCGTTTTTGAGAAAACGTCGATCAAATGTCTAATTTCGACAAATGCCAAAAAAACGATACTAATTTCTGCAAACTTTGACGATTTTTCATAATTAAACGACTTGTCGTAGGGCCGTAATATTTTAGTATGATAAGCTGATAACTGTCTTGTATAAAATAATATAATAAAATTAAATCTTTGAGAACGAGTTCAACTCAGTCCGTATCTTAATAAAATTGCAAGTTGCACTTCCTACTTTCACTTGCGATTTGCATTGAAATGCATTTGAATTCTTTGCAAGTGCACAGAGATGGACTAGAAATAAATTGAAATTTTAAATAAATGAATATTTTAAGTCACACTTCAAAATATTGTTAGAACTTAAATAGGGGCTATAGCAATTACCTTATCTTATTTTAGAATAATAGTATCATGACATGGCAAGTTATATTACCTTTATAAAGTTGCTAGAAGTTGCAATGCTAACTGTAAGACTAACTTATAAGGTAGTTCTTTTGGACGATAAAGTTTTTAACTTTCCGTAGGGTAAGTTATAGTAATCGCAAAAAATCTAAAATAATTTTTTTTTTCAAAAGTTTCTAAACATTTTGACATACATTAGAAAAAATTATGTATGTGTGTGCGCGCGGATACAAATTATCGTCGATCAACTGATTTAAATAATTCAAAAACATTCGATTTTTATTAATGGCTAGAAGTGCCGATTAGTTTTTGGCAAAGGCAGGTCTAGCGGTTTCGAATATTTTCCGGCAAAAAGAGCCATAAATGGTAATTCAGTTTTTGAGACAACGGAATGTTCGTGTGAAATATTCAAAAAAATTTACTATGTATATTTTACTTGTATGACAAAATGAAGAAATGATTAAATTTTTGGAAAGGCAGGTCTAGTGGTTTTCGAGATTCAATGGAAAAAGTAAAAAAAAACGCTGTTTGGCGGTCAAAAGTGATCATTAGCTATTGCACATTAAATTATCAAATATTTTATAGAGGTTTTATTAATAAGTATAAATTTTGTTCACATTTCTACGACTTCTGTACCTATGTTTATCCGTTAGATTGCGACGCGATTTTCTAAACAAAAACTTAATCAATTTCATTTCTCCAAGACAGTTATGTAGCACGATTGTTTTGGAAAAAAGTAAAATTTTTTAGAAAATCCAAAGTATAAAAAAATTCTAAATATAAAAAAAAATTAAATAATTTCAAAAATGTTAAAATTTTCCTAAAAGCATTTTTTTTAAAGCATTTTATAAATACTTGTTAAGAATTTTATCGTTTTCATGGTCATTGCTGAATATAAGATCTAACAAATTAATAATATCTTTTTTACATTTTGTTATTAAATAATAAATACTTATTAATATTTAATTTTTGTTTACATTACAGTACAAATGGGTAGGCAGGTAAACAGGAAGACTTGATTTCATTCAAGTGTTGCCTGATCTAGTGAATTTCCAAACTCATATTTTCAAAATAAAAACAAAACTAGGTGTTAGTCCAAGTGCAAAAACTGTTATAATCGACTAAATCAATAAAAGAAATGACTTTTAGCAACTTTTGAAATAGTTATTGAATTCTCAATTAAAAATAGTGTTAGCAATTTTTGAGGAAACGTCCACCAAAAATCAAATTTGTTTTAAATTTTTTCAGCATGTGTGTCGAACGATTCAGAATGACTTGTAACGTCGAGAAAAGAGAAAATTGCAGCAAATCGGAATTTCTGGTGAAAACTTAAATACTTTATTAATAAGTATAAATTTTGTTTACATTTTTTACGAGTTCTGTACCAATGTTAATCCATTAGACGGCGACGCGGTGCTTTCGCGTTTCGATATTACTTCTCTAAACAAAAATTTAATTATTTTCACTTCTCGCAAACAGCACGATTGATTTAAAAAAAAGTTCAAAATTATCAAAAAAATTTAAAGTATAAAAAAAAAATCAATTTTTTTCAAAAATTTTAAAATTTTTATTTGTTTCACTTTTCAAAAATTTTAAAAGTTTCTTTAAAAATTTAAATTTTTGGTACGGAAAGTTACGACAATTTGCCTGGCACGAAGCCATTCACCACTAATTAATGTTTCATTTCATGTGACGCCATACTTGATCATGTACATATTGTGAATTAGTTTTGAAGTAAAACTTCTTTAGGCGCGACGACAATCCAACAGCAATATGAGGATACTGCTGTTGCATTCTTGTCGCGTCCAAAGAAGTTTTACTTCAAAACTAATTCGCAATATGTACATCATCAAGTATGACATTATATACAATACGATTGGTATCACAGTTTTTTCTACGTATGTGATGATATTCATATATGACGCAATTTCTTGATAATTTTATCGCTCGGCCTTTTGTTTGTATCGACAGTATTATATATAGTTAAAAGTTAGTCGTTGATCGTGTCGTAGTATGTCGTACGTATGTCGCATGCCACTTCGGCGGGACATTGATCTCTAAATAAAAATCATTTGAACTTGAACGCGGACACAAATATATTTACATCATATATAATAGATTCCGATTCGGATTCGAAAATAAAAGATTGTGGTAAATGAAATCATATCTATAAAATTAGGAAAATATTTCAATTATTAACTTTCCATTAGAAAATTATAAATTTTGTCAAAACTTTCTGGACATGCGTTACTGGGTGTATGTGTATATATGTGCGGATGCAATTTTTCATCGACGATTTCGGGGGCACATATCAACCTATTGGAATGATTCAATTCAAATTCGACTTTCTATTACCCGTGAGACATACATGCTGCTTAGTTTTTATGAAAGGCAGATCCGACAGTTTAGGAGATTCGGAGCAACAAGTGGCATTTCAATTTTTGAGAGAACTGAGCATCCGATTAGAATGATTTTAATGTGTGTGTCACTAAACTACTCCTAAACGGCTATTGTCTTTAACATTGTCTATTATTTATGAGAATTATTGGAACTGAATTGCAAAGTTAAAGTTATTTATTTGAAGTATATAAGTGAGTTTTAGAACTTTAGCTAGAATTAAAAATAGAATTCGAATTATTATCGATATTCAAAGAAAAAAAAATATTTCACCCCAAAAGCAATTTTTTCGTCAACATAAGCAGAAAGTTATTTGAATCATTCAAATCGGATGCTTAGTTCTCTCCAAAACATTGACATTTTTTTGCACATTTAGCTCGGTATCTCCAAAACGGCGGGACCTGCCTTTGCCAAAAACTAATCACCAATTCTCCACATCATTACAAATTGAATATTTCTTGAATCATTCAAATCGGACGCTTCGTTCTCTCAAAAACTCGATTTCTATTTTCTGCACTCTTTGCTTTGTATCTCCGAAACGGCTAGACTTGCCTTTTCTTAAAACTATTCAGCACACCTCCCATCAAATGTTTTTTAAACCATTCAATCGGTTGATCCGTGCGCCCGAAAACGTGGACTAAAGTTTGTATCCATACACACACATCCATTTTTTCTGAGGTATGCTAAAATGTTCAGAAACCTCTGAAACGTGACAAAATGCAAAAATTTTCATTTTTGATTTGTGAACGATTACTATAACTTACCCCTACGGGAAGTTAATAATAGTGATGAATTAAAACAATATGGTAATCATGGCGAAAAAAGTGGAAAAATTAAAAAAAAAATATAATTGTTTGACAGATGAATGAAATAAACTTGAATATATTATATATATATATATATATATATATATATGTGTGTGTGTGTGTGTATATATATAATAGTTCCGTTAGGACATCGCTCTTTTGAGGTTCAAGGTCGCTTCATTTCAATTTGTTTGAATTTGCTCATCCACGACATATATTATATATACATATATATATACATATATATATATATATATATATATATATATCGCGCCCACGTTCATTTGCAATAATATTAGAACATCTTTTTAAATTTGATGGACGCCATCACTACTATTAGATCATCTTTTATGTCGTCCATTAAAAACTATTTCATACACGTGAAATGACTATAAACTTTATTTATTATTTTACATTTTGTTTAGTAATCTATCGAAGAGGGAGTTTAATTTTTCACCAGAAATTCCGATTTTCTGCAGTTTTATATTTTCTCGACCTTTCAAATCATTCTATATCGAATGAGACCAGTGTTAAAAAAGTTTGGAAGAAAATTTGACTTTCGGTAAAATATAATATTTTATCGATCAAGAACAGCATACGTTTTGAATCTTGCTTTGACCCATCTTCAGTGCATAAAATCAATTCTAACAAAGTACAAAAAATGAGAAACAGTAATTAATATTCATATATAACATAGTAATAAAACAAAAAATATTTAAATGGAGTTAATAAAATACAAATAAATATGAATTTTAAGGATAGGATTCTGTGATCAAACAATTTTGAGAATTTTCAATACAATAACTTAATATTTTATTTGAACTTTAATAACTTAAGTATTTTATTTTATTTTTGATATTATTTTTTTATAGCTATGCGTACATATTAATTAGTGTTTCTTTGTCTTTTGTTTGAATTATTTGTTATTATTATTGTATAATTGAATTTAATAACATAAAGCATATAATTATTATTATAATTTTGCTTCACCATGTTAACTTTATTCTTCCAATTTGGCAGCCTGATATCAAGCAGCATTAATATCGGTTATTACTTGAAATTTTTTTTTCAATTACAATATTTATTATAACTGTTAAATAATTTAACATCTAACAATAATGATACCAAATTTAAATAAATAAGAGTAAAAAGGATAGAATTTACATTAAAATGATATCCGTAGTAATTACTTGCAAAATAATACTTTGATTTGAAAAGTGTTTAGTTTTAAAGACAACAAGCGTATTGTTCAATTTTAAAATAATTATAAGTGTATAAATACACAATTTTTGTTATAAATAGTTTCTCAAGATGAGGACATCCCACTTTCACGAAACAATTTTTTGAAGAAAAAATAAGGCTCTTAGTTCAGAAATTTAAAATTTTACACACACACACATATATATATATATATATATATATTATATATGTATAATTTATATATGTATTTTATATATGTATTATATATATTATATATATAGTGTATATGTATAATTTATATATGTATGTATATATAGATCAGCTGACTGACGCAAGTATAAAAATACACAAAAAAGATCAATAAACTTAAATCACAAGGTCAATGAAATATATCTGTCATACACATATGTGCCTATATATATATATATATATATATATATATATATATATATATATTCAGGTCCTTGACCCTGCCGAAAATGTTACAATATCACTTTCCTTGTCGAACGAACGGGTCTCTGCTAAACATATATATATATATATATATATATATATATATATATATATGATATATAAATAAGAGTGTCCTGGATTATACAATATTTGATATTTATCTTTCCTAACAAGAAGTCCAATTAATAATACAAAACGTAAATTTTTTAATGCCGTTTAGAGACTAGATATGTCTTATTATCAGACTTTATTTTTATATTTTCATAAATTAGAAAACGTACCAATGGATGGTTCTCTAAAAACATTATACCTTTATTAAGTCTCAGATTAATTACTAAATGTCTATTAATTATAAGACAGATTGTAATTTAAATAAGAAAAAAAACTTTGTTTTTTAATTTAAACAAGTTTTCGTTAAAAAAACAACAGTGCAAAATTTATATATTTCAAAATTTGAATGAACATTTTTAATAAAAAAAATACACAAAATTTTGAAACATATATATTTTATACTGATGATTTTTAGCTTGATGAGACATTCAGTTTTTAGCTAAATCTGGACATAGGAACTAACTATATTATCTAAACAGAATTTATAATAGGGGATAAATGTATTTATATATATATATATATATATATATATATATATATAGTAACCCCTATTTCTTATTTCACAAAACTGATTTTTTATAAATTTAAAGGGTCTCTTTCAAGTGTTACTGGTTTTACAGAACTTTACTATTATTCTATTGTGAATATATATCATATATATATATATATATATATATATATATATATATATTAAATTATACATTTAGTCAAGACGTAATAAATTAATAAAAAAATACTTCTTGGCAATTGAACAAAATTAAAGTGAAACGAAAAGATACATGTATGATTTTCAAGAACGTTGCAGGCGCATTTATTTTATATTAGGTTGTCAAATATCTCCCTTCCGCTTTTTTGCTCTTGGTTTATAATACAAAAAGGCGGAAGGGAGATATTTGACAACCTTATATTATGTTTATTAGAATATTTGTAAAAAATATTATAGACAATGAAAAATATATAAAATAAATCTATTATATCATGTCCATGTTAAAGCCACAACGTGGAAAAAATATTAGGTACACTATCATAAATATTGCAATTTATAAAGAGGGTGTCAATACCATATGTAGGTTTTGAGACAACTTTAGGGTGTCAATATGCAAGTATTTACAGACTTAATGCTGGGTATCTCAAATTTCCAGGTGAACTTTCTATAATGACTAGACTGTAAAATTACACTTTGTAAATCGTAAAGAGACTCTACTGACGTGCAAACTAATTTTCATCAATAGCCTTTTTGATTCGGTTCAGAAGTCGAATATGAGTCGATTGAAGTCGGTTGATGCCGTTCATATTGATTTGGATCAGATGTGGGATGGTTTTGGATGATTTAGTAAAAAATTTAGGGTTCTTTTTCTGTTTATTCAAATATATGTTTATACATTTTGTGTCTCAATCAGTCAGACAAAAAATTGTCTGGTGTAAGAGATTATAGTAAATATAATTTGGCTTGATACGAGTTGATTCGAACCAAGTAAAATCTAATTTAAATCAAATTTTAAGGAATTAAATCGAATGATTTGATTCGATTCGACTTCACTAATAAAATTTATACGATTTTAAATTTCGCGCCATCTGCGCGCTATCTATCCAGAAAACGTTGCACTTTTTGACACTTTATAAATTATATTTATTTTATTTACACATTTTTATTACAAAATCATTACACTAATACTCTAATTTTTATTAATTAAGTCTAATTAGTTTTATTACTATAGTATAAGTAAAAATCAGTGATTATTTATAGTGATTTAATAAATTATTAAAATTAACCTAGAAGAACAACATGTCAGAAACAAAAAACGATGACTCCGATACAGAAACCGAAGAAATTGTTATTTATGCTGATTTTGCTGAATTATTAGACGAAACTATTTTAGATTCTAAAGATATAAAAGTAGAGTTAATAGGAATCGACAGTAACACACCGATTTTACAATTGGGAGGACATGTTTTTAAAGGTTAGATTAAAACTTCCAAATATAATTTTATTCTATTTTACTATCATACTATCATTTACTAGGTACCTGGGATGAAATGATGGGTACTGCCGTAATATTCGAGGAATCCAGAGAACCAATGGAAGGTGATCCTATATTTGATACAAGTCCAGATATCACATTGAAATATAAGTATAAAACGACTAAAAGACTGAATATGGAAAGGATTTTTATTGAAAGAAAGGACGAGCCTTCGTGTTCAAATACTAAATTGGAACGTACTATACCGACATGTAGTACTTTGGAAGAAGCGTTTGATAAATTAGTGAAGGAGGCTAATGAGATGAATATTAGTGATTCGGAGATGAATGATGAGTAGAATTTATAATGGAGAGTTGTATTTATCTTTTGATTTTGTATATATTTTGTTATTATGTGAGGACGTTTATGAAACGAGGTGTAAGTGGGGTTTTGTCTTTGCAAGACAAGTTGCAAGAACTTCTCGCTGTGTGTAAATAATTAACTTAAAAAGGTTTTCTAGTGTTAGAGGCATGAATTTTAGGTTATTTGTAAAAAAGAAGCAATACATTTTTTATTATCATTTTTTTATATAATTTATTTTTCATTTATAATACATTTATCATCTGTATTTATAATACAGGAAAAAAGTAATCTAGTGGTGCATGGCATCGTGCCTTAAGGCAAATTGCTGGAACTTCCCATTAAATACTGTAACTTTCATTATTTGTATTTTATAGACAAAATATAAGAGCTTATGAATTGGACGACGACGTTCATATACATATGTTTACATGAAAAGTAAATAAACATAACTTAATCAAGCGGAGTTAGAATGAAGGACCTTATCTCATATTTATAAGATTTTTATAAACTGAATTGCAAAGTTAAAATTATTTATTTAAAGTATATAAGTGAGTATTAGAATTTTTGCTAGAATTAAAATTAAAATCCAAATAATTTTAGATATTCAAAAAAATATTTTTTTTGAAAATGAATTTTAATTTTTTTTTGCTTTCCCCAAAAACAATTATTTCATCAATACAAGCAAAAGGTTTTTTGAATCATTCAAATCGGATTCTTCGTTCTCTCAAAAACAGCCATTTTCTGCACTCTTTGCTCCGTATCTCCATAACGGCTGGACCTGCCTTTGCCAAAAACTAGTCAGCACATCTCTCTATCAAAAGGAATCGAATGTTTTTTAAACCATTCAAATCGGTTGATCCGTGCGCCCGAAATCGAAAAATTGTATCGAAACATAACATACATACACACACATTCATTTTTTCTAAGGTATGCCAAAATGCTCAGAAACCTCTGAAACGTAAAAATATGCAAAAATTCAGGTGTAGCTATTCAGGTAAAATTTCCAAATGTGAATAAAAATCATATATTTTCTATATTTTTTCTTTTCTTGCTATTTTTTTAAAAATATAATTGTTCTATAGTTTACAAGATTTATCATAAATTTATAAACAAGTTTTAAATATATACATAGGAGCCAATTCTCCAATAAAATTGAGTGTTATGGGTCTATATTCGTATGAATTGTTAGTAAAAACTATCAAAAAGTTAAATATTTGCTGTGCAGTCAGGCGTTTTACACATAAAACCTACATATTATATACCCAGTAAACATGCGATATGGCCACAACATCGTGGCAATATTTTATTTAGGTCGTGTGACATGCGGTTCCCATATTCATTTTCCTCGATATTTAATGGATACGGCCGCAAATTTATGTAACTATCGAACAACTATCGAGGTTCGGTCTCTGGCGCACGTGGCGTTCGTGATACATGAAAATCGACGTTGACCCACATATGTTTGTTTATTATGATAAGACCGTCTGACGTAAGGCGTTCACCCCAGTCATGACGTCATTGGCGAATGAAAACGATTCGGTCATGACGTCATACAAAATGGCGACTCAGTTATGACGTAGTAGCACCTGAAAGTGATGACGTAATGCAATTAATATTCTTTTCTGTACGAATAAGCATTTATTTACGTGAATAATAAGAAATTTTACAATATTTAAATATTACAAATTAGAATTGTAGTTTTGAAATTATAAAATTTTAACATGAACTATACTAGAAAACTTTTTACAAATTATTCAATCTTAACATATTAATAACAGTATATTTAATGAAAATTGTTGTATATCTAATGAACGTAATTCTATTTTTGGGGCGTGAAGTGTGAAGTGTTGCATAAGTATTCTATCGCCACTTCCTTATACATCAAACAGCCTGCCTATTTTTCATTATTTCATTCTATCGCCAGTTCATTGCATCAAATGCCAGGATACAGATTATGCACATATGACATACTGCCCCAAATTTTGGAAGTTTTCTAAAACAAATTCAAACATAATGTGATTTACTGTATATAATATATATATATATATACAGCTACCATATGTGTAGCTACCTACATGTTCAGTGTACAAATCTCCATCATCTTAAAGTCGCTTTTACACATACATTTTTAACACTGACTGATTTCATTCTATCGCCAGTTCAATACATCAAATGCGAGGATACAGGATATTCATATATGATGTACTTCTTGGAAGTTTTCTAAAACAATTTGAAACATAATGTGTTTTATTGAATCTAATAATATATATACCACTCCATATGTGTAGCAACTTACATATTCAGGAGACAAATCTAAATCGTCTTCGAGTCGCTTTTGCAGATACATTTTTTTTAACCTGATTGAATTCATTATATCTTCAGTTCATTATACATCAATCAAGTTCATGCATATATGACATACTGTTCCCAATTTTAGAGGTTTTCTAAAACAATTATAAATATAATGTATTTGTTACCAAATAATATATATACAGCAACTATATATGAATCAACTTACATATTAAGAAGATAAATCTCCATTATCTTCAAGTTGCTCCTAAACATACATTATTTGAGCCTGTCTAAAGATCTGTATATTGTTCATCGTTTCATTCCAATTTTGTACGACTTCTGAAATAAATATGAACATGGCATACGTGTTTGCTGTTTATATATATTTGTATAGCTATTATATTTGTAGTGACTTACATATTCAAACAATCATTCTCGATCCGCTTCTCAACCGACTAATTTAAGAGATTTAAGAAGTGAGGTTATGTCGAACACATGGATATGTTAATGTCTTAATTTAGTAAAATAATTATTTTAACCTTGATAAACGATCCTTATTATTGTCCTCAGATTTGTAAGATATGCTATTTGGTTACCTCCTTTGTCATCTAAAGAAATCGACATAAAATAACGTTTCTTCATCCCAGGATATAATGCACTAAATGGAATTCAAAATCGTGAAGTAATTACATATCTATATAAATAATATATGATATACTTACAGTGTCATTTTTCTACACTTTTCTACAATTATCATAAACAAGTTGCTTAACTAAACGAATGTAATTATTATACTAAAGAAAATATAACTTGATGCATGATAAATTCGTGACATTTTGCGCCATTTTGTACGCGGTTAGCTTTCGTCAAAGAAACAGTCGGTTCCACCAGTGGCCACGGCGCGCTGATGTAAAGCTTTCTTTGTATGGTCACACACACCAGCACACAACGCACACAACGCAGCGCACGACGCGTTTGCTTCACGCCGTGTGACGTCATTGATTATGCTTTGCATGTGTGCTAACACACACCAGCGCACGACATGTATCTCACATGAAATTCAACGATGTCATTACCCCCGACAGCGCGTGTTTATGTCTCGTGAGACAACTCAATGCGAGCTTTGCGTGTATTGTAACACACACAAGCGCACGCAAGTTTAAAATCCTCTTGTGGCGTAGATTCGATAACCGCATTATAATAACGATGTCGATATTATAGAAGATCACATCGCGTGTTTACTGGGTATAATATATATATTTATAATATATATGGGTCATTCTTTTACAAACCGGAAATTTTTTGTTTTAACCTTGACATTTTAGAATTGTCTGAAAATTTGTTTACAGATACTATTCATAAAATCATTTGACACGTATTTCAGGATTTTGCCTGAAAAAATTTTTTGACGTTAATATTTACGATTGAAATATGGATTTTTTGCTCAATTTCTATGAACATCATCTGCGGTAAATTAATTATCTCCGGATGTGCTGATCCAATCAGTATTATTTTTTTTATTACACTCATATTGAAGTGAACTTTGTAATGATTAAAAAATTTTTTGTTGTTTTTGCAATTTTCTTAACAATAACAACCCTTAAATATTTACAAGGTTTTTTACTCGCCTTTACCCGAATTGAATCGATCAAAAAAAAACATATATTTTCTTTTTTTCTCTGCAACAAAATTCTTTTTACAATTTGTGGAGGTTTGTTACATCGAAAGATATTAAATATTTTCAAAGCGCGAGCCCCGCTTTTCACGTCGTGGACCTCAAAGACTTGTACTCATTTGTCACTTTCGAATGACAATCTTATTGTTTTTCGGTTGAAAAATATTTTATAATTTCGCTTCTGGCGAAAAATGAACGTATAGTCGAAAAAAACATTAGGGGAGAGCGGAGCTTAAAAGTTCGTGGGTAAAAAGATCCACTGCCAATATCTCAAAAACAAGTAAAGTTAGAATTTTTTTAACAACAATATTTGAATGTAGAGGAATATTTAAGTTGGCTTCAACCCTTTCTGATATAATCTCTATTAATGATTATGATATAATGATATTCTGATATAATCTCTATTAATGATTAATCTCTATTAATGATTAAAAATTTTTTAATCATTACAAAGTTCACTTCAATATGAGTGTAATAAAAAAAAATAATACTGATTGGATCAGCACATCCGGAGATAATTAATTTACCGCAGATGATGTTCATAGAAATTGAGCAAAAAATCCATATTTCAATCGTAAATATAACGTCAAAAAATTTTTTTCAGCAAAATCCTGAAATACGTGTCAAATGATTTTATGAATAGTATCTGTAAACAAATTTTCAGACAATTCTAAAATGTCAAGGTTAAAAAGTGTCCGGTTTGTAAAAGAATGACCCATATATATTTGAACATTTTGAAAAAAATCTGAAAATTTGTATCCGCGCACGCGCGCACACACACACATACACATACATCCAATTTTTCTGAGGTCTGCCAAAATATACAGAAACCTCTGAAACCTAAAGATATATAAAAAATTACATTTTCGATTTTTTTGCGATTACTTTAACTTGCCCTACGGGAAGTTAAAAAGATACAAACATTTCCAAAAATTTTATGATTTATTTTCATAACTAAAAATACATGCTCTTTTTGGCTGGGGAGAGAGGATGATTTTAAATATTACCACGTGTAAATTCAAAAACCCTAAAAAAATTGATCACGTGATTTATGGACCTAAGGGTTTCATGTGTAAAGCGCCTAATTGCACTGCAAATACATAGCATTTTGACAGTTTTTACTACCAATTCATATGAACATAGCATTACCATAACATTTATATTTTATCCAAAAATTGGCCCTTTATTAACATTTTTATAAAATATCCAACAACCATAAAAATTATTTAATTTACCTAACCAGCAATCTCCAACATCTTCCTAACATCCAACAATTTCTCCCTAGGTTTACCCAATTTTTTACCCTCATCCATCTCGAATTTATCAATCTTCTGCCAATCCTTCCAGGTAACAACTTGATTCTTCAACCCCAAGCCTTCAAATCCACTTTTTGAGTCCTCGTCTTTCTGCATTTCGAAATCTTTACACATATTTTCCGCGACTTCGAAAGCATTCGACATTGTGGTCAAAATAACACCAGTCGGTCCCGTTCTTAACCAGCCAGCCACATAAAGACCAGGATCTATTTTTCCGGTTTGGGTTAAAACTTTACCGTCTTTGTTAGGGATAAAACCTTTAGATGTGTCGAAATTTAGGTTGGGATCGGCGCAAATGGATTTGTAGCCGATGCTTCTTAAGGCAAAATTGAAGTCTATGGTTTCTTTATCACCAGTAGGCAATGCTTTGTCTGATTCCATTTTATTGACGATGAATTCGGCTAAATGTTTTGCTTGGGAGAGATCTTCGGGCTTGAATAGCACCGGAGAGCGGTGGAATATGGGACAGAATTGTTTTTGGCTGCTGTCTGAAATTGGTAAATGAACTAGGTAAAAGTGGCATTTTTCTTTAAGGGGCACAACTAGTGTAAAATTTTCAAAAAATCGAATTTTCAATTTTTCCATGTTTCGATAGGTTATACCTTTAAAAATAACATACCAAAATTTTAAATCGGTATTTAAAATAGTTTTTGAGTCACAGCCATTTAAAGAGTATATATATATAGTACATAGTACAACGATCATTTTATCTAAACGCGTTTTTCTCGAAACATCATTTTTCGAATTTGCTGCAGCGATTACTCAAAAACAAATGATCCTATCACTATCAAATTTGAATTTTGCATGTTCTATATATAGTTCTCCGTAAAATAGCCTATCAGATTTTTGATCTAATCAAAAATCGAATTTTGGCAGTCCAAAAACGACCAAAATTTTGGGTAAAATTGGACTTTTTTTTAAAAAACGCCGTAATTTTGTCAATTTTTGTTTTTTTCTCTAACGTAGTTCGTTTTACAGTCAATATTATCTAGTTTAACGAGATTTTTTTTTTTAAATTTCATCCACGTAGAAGGCCGGAATCACTGCAGCAGTGAAGGGCCTTTTTCTTGTCGCGCCGTTGGAGATCGACGATAACTTAAAAAATATTTAATTTTTTTCTTCAAAAATTTTACTATGTATTCTTAAAACATGTGTAAATATATTCCTAAAATTTTGAAATCATTTATAAAGTAGTTTTTTTAATATAAATTCCCAAAAATAACCTTTTTTTAGGCGGTTGCAATAGTTGTGCCCCTTAAAGCAAGGTAATCATTGACTGGGCCCCTGATATCTATTAACATAAAAAGTTTTATAAAAATGTTTTTTTCAGCAGTTTATTAGGAAGAAACGGCTTGCCCAAAACTAATCAACACGATTCTCAAATAAACATCTTTCCAATAGTTTTTTGGTTTTTGAAATTGTTCAGAATTTTTGAAGAAACGTTGTAATTCTAATAA
>NW_020536999.1:2525900-2545184 GCF_003426905.1 Ctenocephalides felis | reverse complement strand
TTTCTCGTAGTCGCAAAGAATTTTTTCATGACTACATCGGTATCTCCAAGATTTAAATATGACTAATGGTAAAGATTGGTATTTGTCGTAGAAAGTATTCATAGAATCGGATTGGTCATGCATTGACAATTGTTTATATTTGGTCATAATCAATCTGATAATTTTATCTTTGATTCAAAATATTTATGATGAGGTTTTTTAATAGATCTTATTGTTAGAACATGTACGTTCCAATTAGCAAGTGGAATACTAGGAATTAAGAACTTCGAAAGTTCACTGACCACAAATTACGTATTCAACCACATCGAGGACTCATGTATGGCATATACATAAGTTTATATATATATATATATATATATATATATATATATATATACTAGCTGACCCGGCAAACGTTGTTTTGCTAAAAATGAGTAAGGCATACTCAAAACAATTTCTAGAGAATCAAAAATATTAATACTTTAAGTGTATAAGGATGTGTTGTTTGAATGCTATATACAATGAGGTATTATAAAAACAATAAACCCCATTAGTTGTCTATATTTTGTCAATACAATCAAACTGGAAGTTTTATACACTTACTATAGAAAACATGGTATACGTTTCAAGTTTTTCAAATTCGTTTTGGTTTCTGGATTTTGTGTATAATTGTAAATAATACTACTGAGCTTATACAAAATTTTCAAATTTCTGCGAGGAGAGATAGAAAATAAATTAAGTATTTCTTCTTTGACCTGCTTTTTGAAAAGTTTCAAGTAACATTCGATGAATTAAAGTAATTTTAATAAAAAGTATATATGTAGAGCAAGGCGAGGCACAAAGGTTCAATTTGACTTTGAGCAAATATTAAATATAAAATAAAAATCTAACCAATTATATCACAACACATTTCAAACGAACAATTATCTGACCACGTTCAGTAAAACTGTCAGCTACTTCATCATTGTAGATAAATGTGCTTTTTTATGTTTTTCAAAAATTTGTTATCTAGACCTTTTTACCCTATAGATGGGGTAACTTGGAACGGTTAGGTGGCAAACATGTTTAATGTCTAATTTTAATTTTAAAGGTATTTTACAAAATAATTACACTTTTAACTAATGCTAAAAAACTACCAACGGAAGAAAATACTTTAATTATGGATTTTCAAAGATCACCGTTTATCTCCCGATAGCAAAGTCATGAGAATCAAGGTTATAGCTGGTTATACATCCTTTTCCCTCTACTTTCAAATATTGTTGTTAGACAATACTGAACTTTACTGGTTTTTGACACATCGGCGGAGGACTTTTTCATATATTACTATCTATTCTTCGATAAATTCAGGGAAATTATAATTGGGAAAATGTTATTCGACAAAATGTTCATTTGATCAATACCAAATTTAGGTTCTGAATTAAAATATCATAAATAAAAAATAATATAATCTAGAAAATGTTTTATAAATACCAATGAGTATATAATTATACAAATAAGATCTCTCAGAGCACCGTGTTTGAGCAAAAATATGCCAAAAAGTGCATTTTTATATTAACATTTCGAAAAAGTTGATATTTTGAGTTCCTAATAACACTTGCGATCCGTTTAATAACGTTTTTAGGTATGAATAAAACTACAAATAAAACTACTTACTACAATTTAATCATAATTAAATAATATTCACGTAAAACATCCTATTAAACGTAATTGAACATCGTGTGTCAAAAACGTTCGACATTTGACGTATTAGCCACCGTCCATTGTTTTATTTAAATTACGCTTCTACAAAAATTTTCAAATTAAAAATGTAAAGTTTCTACGCGATTTTGAAATAATATCTCACATTTCCTACAACCTACTGATTGGCACGAATTTTTCAAGACTAAGATTGGCCAAATCGGTTTAGCCGTTTTCGAGTTTTAGCGGATCATTTTAACGAGCTCCATTTTTATATATAGAAGAATATATATATATATATATATATATATATATATATATATATTATAATATTAAATATTTTTTATAGGTGTCCCAAAGACTACAATCCTATATCCAGGACTCACGATTCAGACAGCGATGCAGATTTGTGGCGAGCTGGAGGAGGTAATTATTGTTTATATATATATATATATATATATATATATATATATATATATATATATATATATATATATATATATAATTATAACTATTTATTTCTTCAGGTATATTTGCAAGAAATGCACAATCGAGGAGATACTTGTGCATCACAAAATCCACTGACGCCAATGCCGCCGACTACGTAGTCGATAAGATAAGGTATATATGATGTTTGAATATGAATTTATATCAAAATCGTTTATGAAATTTAAATAAATAAGATAAGGGCGATAAGAAAAATCAATACACTGTCTAAATTGTAATCATGTGATTAAGAAAATATTTTTATTGCAACTAATACTTTAAGTACAGTCAATGGATAATGGACAAGTTGTATACAAATTTTATCTCCATCCTTTATTTATCTATCTTTCGTTATTAACTTCCCGAAGGAGAAGTTTATGTTTTCATCAAAAAATCCGATTTGCTAATTTTATGTTTTCTCGACGTTTCAAGACATTCTGAATCGAATGAGATCAATTTTGGAAAAATTGTTTGTGTGTGTGTGTGTGAACAGATTTTTTGCCGTAAATCGACGTTTTTTCCAAAACGGCTGGACCGATTTCAAAAATTTAAAAGCCATTCGATGTATCTCGATGAGGACTAGCGTTTGTCAGTTTTGTGCTTCGTCCACATTTAAGCTCATAGTACCGAATCGATTTTAAAAAATCAGAAACTGTTCGAAAGATATTAGTTAGGAATGATACTGATTAGTTTTAGTTGAAAATCTACCGACCGTTTTCTTGTAATTAATTGTTGAAAAAAAAATTAAGCCGATTTTCATGGAACTTTTTTTGGCGATTTATATCATAATCTTATAAAACTTACTTAAATATTACGGCCTTACGACAAGTAGTTTAATTTTAAAAATTCATCAAAGTTTGAGAAAATGAGTAGTTTTTTTGACGTTTGTTAAAATTAAAATTAGACGATTTACTTGGTATAACGATAGAGTACTTGGTCTTAATGAACATACAAACAATTAAAGACCTACAAAAAACTTGCTCAATTATAAATATTATTGATTTTTGAAAATTTGCTTTTAGAAAATACTTCGAGTTTATTCGTTTTCAAGTATGTGTAATAAATAAACTCTCCTCTCACCACTTTTAATCACTCATAAATTAATTTATTTTTAATTGATTAAGTCGATTATTCACACATATCGGGAAGTTCATGTAATTTGCCTCAAGGCTAAATACCAATAACAACTAGTTAACTTCCTGTAGGGTAGTTATGGTAATGGGCCGAAAGTCGAAAATGAAAATTGTTACATTTCTCGACGTTTTGAAGGTTTCTGAACATTTTGGCATACCTCAGAAAATGGGTGTGTGTGTGTTTTGTATGTCCGCATTTTTTCGTCCACGTTTTTGGGCGCACGGATCAACCGATTTGAATGGTTTAAAAAACATTCGATCCCTATTGATAGGGAGATGTGCTGATTAGTTTTTGGCAAAGGCAAGTCCAGCCGTTACGGAGATACGGAGCAAAGAGTACGGAAAATACAAATCGAGTTTTTGAGAGAACGGAGTATCGGATTTGAATGATCTAAAAAACATTCAATTTGTAATGATTGGGAGAAGAGGAGATAAGTTTTTGGCAAAGGCAGGTCCCGCCATTTCGAAAATGCAGAGCTAAATGTGCAAAAAATGACAGTTTTTGAGTGAACCAACCGTCCGATTTGAATGATCTAAAAAACTTTCTGCTGGTATTGACAAAACAATTGCTTTTGAGGATGAAAAATTCTAACATCTTTTTTATTTTCCATAAAATATTTTTGTAATTTTGGATTAAAAATTTAAAAAACTGCTCAGGCTAAGCACAGTCTAAGCGCCACTGTGGTACAAATGTTTACCCAAGTGCGTTTAAACTGTTTATGTACTGGAGTACTTTACCAATTTTGTGAAAACTATTGAAAAATGTGAAAATGCCGCCAAGCTAAGCACAGTGTAAGTGAAAATGTCGCACAGAATTATTTGCAAATGCGTTTAGACTGTGACTATACGGGAGCACTTTTTCAATTTTGTATAAAATTAGGCAACTATTTTTTTTAAATTGAATTCGAAATGAAATGACGATTGTTAATGTTCTGGAGATAAATTGATTTATGATTTGCATTTGATTTGCTCAGATATAACAAACAAGATAGCAAAAATAATGAAAGTTACAGTATTTGTAATAATACATTTGAAAACATTTAAAAATTCTCGAATATTTCCGTTTAACCATTTAACCATTACGGTACGGGAAGTTTCAGCAATTTGCCTTAAGGCACGATGCCATACACCACTAGTTTATATTGATTTTATATCTAATCATTGTCCATTATCAGTGTGGTAGGTGAGAAAGATCCGGTTCCAGATGGATTCACCCAACTTTCGAAAACAGGAGACTCCAAACAAAAGGCTTGGCGTAAAAAAACAATTGTGTTATCGTTTGGCCAAATCTTCAGATGCCAAAGAAGTGGTCACGGATGTCATACTCTGTTCGAGATCTAAAAGACCTCCTGATGGATTCTCATCGGCCGGGTAAGAATCGATAAATGAATTCTTCGATAAAATAGAAATGTTAAGGTTTACTAACTAATAGTTTTCAAGTTACTGGCCACTAAAAATTTATATATTTTTGGCGATTATCTTCGTTTTTTTGCAAATATCTCTTAAAATATACATTTTAACGAAAATCATGTAATGAACAAAATAATGTCAATAAAAATATTGATAAATCGGTCTTTCATAAAGCGTTCTAGGAATAATATTAAGCTAGATTTGAAAGAGCAAAGTCGTTTTTTATTTCGTTCAAGATTTAATTGTTGTATTTAAAGCCATCTAGTGTCGAGGTTTTACATTTCATGCATTTCGGTGAAATTGGGTTTTATAGTGCTCAACATAAGCTTTAATATGAGTGCTGTTACAAGTTTTTTGCGTGTAAAATGAGTGAGCTATCATGCAAATAAGAAGCATGTACGATGTTCTTTTTTGCATTTAAATCATATGGTTTAATGAGCGCCATTTCCACCAAAATTAAAGTCATTCACATTCCATCTAGAATTCACTTCATTATAGACATCTTGATGTATTTTAGCAGATTTACTTACCTTAGTGCAAACTATTTTCAGAAAATTCACGATTTTATAAAAATATTTTTTTCCGATTTTTTTAAAAATAGAACAAATTTCCATTATACATATCTCAAAAAGAATAAAAAATACGTATTAGAATATATAGATAAAAATTAAAGGAATCTTTCTGGCTTATTATAGTTTTTTATTATTTTTTTTCACACAAAAATTGACAGAGTTATGATTGTTTAAAGAGTGTGCGGCCGCGCAATCAGAGTCTCTCTCGAGCCCTTTAACCCTTCGCCGTTTCAAAATGAGAGGAGTTACAAAAAAAATTATGTTAAAAAAAGTTGTAGCCCTTTTATTTACCTTTCAAATGGTATATTACAAATTGTGATGGGGTCGAAATTACAGGAGTTATGACCCGAAAATTGATCGCATTAATAATACAAAATTATTATTATGATTATTACAACTACAATTATAATTATAACTGATATTATTTAAGGGTAGTTTTAAGAGTGGATATGGTAATTATTTTCGAGAAATTGAAATAACATTCATATCATTTTGAATTTTTTAATTTTCTTTCAATTTTAAAATAATTTTTTCAAACAATTTTCCAGCAAGGGGTTGTTTTCGAGGATCTAAAAAGGGTTAAAAATCTGATAATCAAGATAGAAAACATAAAATATTATTTACTTTATACGTAATTTTTATTATATCATACCGAAATTTATTTTTATGCGTTTTTTTTCAATTTAGAGGTTTTTTGAAGGGTTTTAGGGTGTTCAGGGGGTTGAAAATGATTTTATTGCAGGGTAAATGTATAAAAAAAGACTTTTTAATTATATCCTTTAATATTGAAAACGGTTTCTAGCGATAAAATGGCTCAATGTCCACTTATTCATTAAATACAACAATTAAATGTTGAACGAAATAAAAAACGACTTTGCTCCTTCAAATCTAGCTTAATATTATTCCTAAAACACTTTATAATATATCGATTTATCAAGATTTTTATTGATCTTATTTTGTTCATTAAGTGATTTTCGTTAAAATATATATTTTAAGAGATATTTGCAAATAAACGAAGAAAAACGCCAAATATATATGCTTGTTCCTCGATAAGTGAATACGTCAATGTCTATCTATTTGCCGCGCGATCAGGCGTATTTTACATATAAACACAACGAGGAAGAATGTTGTAATCGTTTACTATAACATTTCTATTTTATGGGAGAATTGACCTCGATATATTTGTTATTCTGATATCGATTGTTCTAACATTTGTATTTATTGTTTTAGTGAAATAAACGGTGTTTTAGTGTGTTACAAAAATAGAGATTCGCAAACAACAAATGAAGTTCAACTGAAGTCACCTCCTCTACCTCCTAGGAATTATCCATTTCTTAATTTAAGTGTAAGTATTTGAAAATGCAAAATTATCTATATTTTTACGTTTCAAAAGTGTCTGAACATTTTGGCATATCTTATTAGGGGGCGTCCTTTAATCACGTGAGGTTTTTAGGTAAAGGAGGTTTAACAAAAAAAAAAACACGAAATATACACTAAAAAATCTTTTTATATGAATCATTTTTTTTATCTGAATTGCTGACTTTTAGAAAGAATTTTATTATTCAATTATATGTAATACTATTTTATCTATGTTTTATTTCTATTTTTCTCGCATTTATAAAATTGTATTCAATTTTCTTCATAATTAATTTAAAAAAATAGCATTTGATCGTTGGCGAGTGCTATAGTAAGATGTCACGTGTATTTATTCTTTACCTGATATTTTCTAAAAATATCCAAACATTTTTTGGAAAAGTCAACAATTTTACATTTTTCCCTTGTAACTAAAAATACACGTCATTTAATTTTTGGGGTAATTTTTCAAAAATCCTTAAAAAATCGATCACGTGATCAATGGACACCTTACAAAAAATTAAAATGTGTGTGTGTGAGTGTGTGCAGATACAAATTTTCGTCGACGATTTCGGGAACATGGGTCAACCGATTTGAATAATTCAAAAAACATTCGATTCGTATTGATAAGAAGACGTGCTGATTATTTTTTGCCAATGGTAGGTCCAACCGTTTCGGAGATACGGAGCAACGAGTGTAGAAAATAGAAAACGAGTTTTTGAGAGAACGGAGCATCCGATTTGAATGATTCAAATAACATTTTATTTCTATTGACGAAATGAAGAACTGAATAAAGTTTTGGAAAGGCAGGTCCAGCTATTTCGGAGATTCAATAAAAAAAAGTAAATTTGGCGGTGAAAAATGATCATTTGACATATGCACATCAAATTATCAGATATTTTATGGAGATTTTAATAACATGTTCAAATTTTATATAAATCTTTTTGGGTTCCGTACCAAGATTTTTAATTCTAAAGTTTGTTTAGATGGTTCAAACAAATAACTTCGACAGTATGGAAAAACCGATTTCTATTATTGAAAAACATTCGTTTCGTACTCGATCGCGAGGCGTTTTTGCAAAAGGCACGTCTTGTCGTTTCGGAGGCATGGAGCGCAAAGGGTGTATAAATGGTCATGCGGTTTTTGAGAGAACGGATAATCCGATTAGATTAATTCAAAAAACATTTTGCTTGTGTAGACGGTGTGCAAAAAATGGCAGTTTTTGAGTGAACTAAGCGACCGATTTGAATGATGTAAAAAAACTTGTTGCTTGTATTGACAAACCAATTGCTTTTGAGAATAAAAAAGTATTACATCTTTTTTTATTTTCCATAAAATATTTTTGTAATTTTGGATTAAAAATTCAAAAAATGACCCAGACTAAGCACAGTCTAAGCGCCACTCTGGTACAAATGTTTACCCAAGTGCGTTTAGACTGTTCATGTACTGGAGCACTTTTCCGATTTTGTGAAAACAACTATTGAAAAATGTGAAAATGCCGACAAGCTAAGCACAGTATAAGTGAAAATGTCGCACAGAATTATTTGCAAATGCATTAGACTGTGACTATACGGGAGCACTTTTTCAATTTTGTGCCGAAATTAGGAAACTATTTTCTTTTTAAATTGAATTCGAAATGAAATGACGATTGTTAATGTTCTAAAGGAGATAAATTAATTTATTTATAATTTACATTTGATTTGCTCAGATATAACAAGATAGCAAAAATAATGAAAGTTACAGTATTTGTAATAATATATTTGAAAACGTTTAAAATTTCTCGAATATTTTATTACGGTACGGGAAGTTCCAGCAATTTGCCTTAAGGCACGATGCCATATACCACTAGTTATATCTACATTACTATATTCATATTTTCTTTTCTAGAGTAACTTCGAACACGATTTGTCCCTCTCGCCCAAATCTCCAACGAACGAAAATCAATTATTAAAACCGAAGAGACCAGCTCCGACTCCGCCAAAAACAAATAACCAGAAACAACCAGTCGTCAATGTGTATAATAATAAACCTTCGAACAATTGTCCAGGATCTACGTACACTTTAAATTCATATACCAGTTTGGATGGTGTGCCATTTGTAGTCAGCAGTAAGATAAAGGACAGTCCGAATAATGTAAGTCGATTGTAATATATTTATGTATATAAATACTAGATGACCCGACAGACGTTGTCCTGTACCCACATCTACATTTTTTTAATATCCTATACTAATATTTACATGGTTCAGTTAAAAATAATCATTATTGTTTTTCGAATTACTATTTACACAAATATGAGAAATGTTAACACTTACGGGATGGCACCGATTTCAATTTCAAACGAACAATTATCTGACTACGTTCACTAAAACTGCCAGCTACTTCATCATTGTAGAAATGTGCTTTTTTGATGTCGTTCAAAAATTTGTTACGGAAAGTTTTAGGTTATGCTAATCCGGGACCCGGAATTGGCTTCAAAATAATTTACTTAAGGATTTCTTATGCTACTTAAGGATGCACTAAAAATCAGTTTTTTTATATGAATCATTTTTTTATCGGAATTGCCGACTTTTAGAAAGAATTTTATCATTCAATTATATGTAATACTCTTTTATCTATGTTCTATTTCTGTTTTTCTTGCTTTTGAGCATTGTATAAATTTGTATTCAATTCTTTTCGTAGTTATTTAAAAAAATAGCATTTCATCGTTTATTTTTATAATTTTTATTAATTTACTTATTAGTTTTCGGAAACCTGGGACAAAAGATCTAAATCCGGAACAAACATTGCTTTTTTTTAAAACAAGTTTTCCGCTTCCGTTTCACGGTTTTTAAATAAAAGAAACAGTAATTAGAAAAAGGACTCTACTGACGTGCAAACTGAAATCAAAGACATTTTATAAAAAAGGGCTCTACTGACGAGCAAACTGAAATCAAAGACCTTTTATAAAAAAGGACTCTACTGACGAGCAAAATAGAATAAAAGATAGTATATATAAAAAGGACTAAATAGAAAATACTGAAAAAAGATACATATTCTTTTTAGTAAAAGAAGGCGAACAAACTAAGAAAGCGACAATTTTATAGAAAAAGGACTCTACCGACGAGAAAATTGAAATAAAAACCAATAAATAGAAAAGGAATTTTACTGACGAGCAAACTGAAATAAAAAACAGTAAATAGAAAAGGGACTCTACTGACGAGCAAACTGAAATCAAAGACATTTTATAAGAAAGAACTCTACTGACGAGCAAACTGAAATAAAAGACAATAAAGAGAAAAGGGACTTTATTGACGACCAACAGAAATAAAAAAAAAAAAAATAGATGAAGGACTCTACTGACGAGCAAACTGAAATAAAAAAGCAGTAAACAGAAAAGGGACTCTACTGACGAGCAAACTGAATTTCAAGACATTTTGTTAGAAAAATGGCTTTTGAGGAGGAAACTAAATTAAAAGACAATTTTATAGAAAAGGGACACTACTGACAACAAAATTGAAATAGAAGACAGTGAATAGAAAAAGGACTCTACTGACGAGCAAGCTGAAATAAAAGATAATAAATAGAAAAAGAACTCTACTGACGAGCAAACTAAAATAAAAGACAGCAAATAGAAAATATTAGGTTGTCAAATATCTCCCTTCCGCTTTTTTGCTCTTGGTTTATAATACAAAAAGGCGGAAGGGAGATATTTGACAACCTAATATAAAAGATAAAAAATTATTACATCTTTTTTTATTTTCCATAAAATATTTATGTAATTTTGGATTAAGAATTGAAAAAATTCAAAAAATTACTCAGGCTAAGCACAGTCTGAGCGTCACTCTGGTACAAATATTTACCAAAATGCGTTTAGACTATTTAAGTACTGGAGCACTTCCAATTTTTGAAAATGAAAATTGAAAAATGTGAAAATGCCGCCAAGCTAAGCACAATATAAGTGAAAATGTCGCACAGAATTATTTGCAAATAATGTTTAGACTGTGACTATACGGGAGCACTTTTCCAATTTTGTGTAAATTAGGCTTTTTTTTTGAAATTGAATTCGAAATGAAATGACGATTGTTAATCAGATATAACAAGATAGCAAAAATAATGAAAGTTACAGTATTTGTAATAATATATTTGAAAACGTTTTTCGACGTATTTCTCGAATATTTCATTACGGTACGGGAAGTTCCAGCAATTTGCCTTAAGGCACGATGCCATACACCACTAGTTTTATTTCTATTCTTATTATTATTTTAAATATTATTTTTTTTGTTACAGTTCTCTATGCCGCCATTTAGAGAATTCAAATTGACTTCAGAGTACGAGTATAACTTTTCACTAGAGCAGCAGATTGTTAATGTGTAAATAACAATTTAATTGATATATATATACACACATATATTTATATATATATATATATATATATATATATATATATAATAGTAGTAAGTACACCACCAATATATTTACTTAACGACTGCCATTTTAATATAATTAAATAAATAAATATCAAATAAAAATTATACTTACTGAAAGTCATATTTTATACATAAAATTTTTATTACTGGGCCTCATAAAATAGCGTTGTCATGGCAACGCTATCTTATGCTTGTGTCATTATTATATCTTATTCATCTTTACATGAAAAATGAAGTTATTTTAAAATTTATTTATATTAGTTTTTTTACGTTGATATTATCTTTATCTTTAGACATTTTGTGCAAATGCAGTTTCTGTATTTTATCACTTGAAAATAGATCTTTCAAAAATATGACGATATGCAAAATGAAATATACAATGAGACTTATTCGTCTAGGATTTTGATAAAACTTTGTACGATGATTTATGTTGATAAATTAATTATATCATCAAAATCCTTCACTAATAAATCTGTAATTTTAGTAATTAAAATAATAGTAATGCAAATGTGAGCTAGTGAATCTTATAGTGTCTTATTTGATTGTGATGAAACGATATTTGTCGGTATCGTTTAATTTAAACACTCGAAAAAAAACTGTATGTTTATATATTGAGTAGTGACTATATTATTTAAGTCACTTTTTTTATTTTTATGTGTAATAAAATTTCGGCGACCTGTTTTATTATTTTTTATTTATTGTATAAAATGAGTTAGAAGTGCCAAAAAATTTCAAATAAATATATAAACAAATAGTTTTTATACCGATTTATCCCAGTTATTAGAATTAAGATTTATAAATAGTAATTGCATACAAATATATAAAGGTGGACCTTAATATGGACATTTTTGAATTTCTTTCCTCCCAAGATCCTAAATTAATAGAAAAAAATCCTCTAAAAGTTTTAGCTCTTAATATTAACATTTAGATAGTCCGCAATTCAAATAAGAGTATCGTATATTTATTTTTAACATACGTCATTAAGTAAATACTTGCGCCATCTGTGATAGCACTTGTGAACTTTACTTAAAAATATTTATAAACACTTAACCTCGAAAACGAAATATTTATTTATCATGGGATCAAAATTAATTTTGCAGCAAAATATTTATTTGATACTCAAATCATCATTAATAAATTTCCATCAAAATTACAAGTCTGCTATAACAGATGGCGCAAGAATTTACTTAATGACATATGTTAATAATAAATACACGAAACTTTTAATTGACTTGCGGACTGTCTAAATGTTGATATTAAGTGCTAAAACTTTTAGAAATTTTTTGTTTATTTATTCTGACCCCAACAAAGTCTAATAATCATATATAGCTTCAATAAAAAAAGCCTTATTTCTTTTAAGACTTTATTTTACATCCTTACGTTTCGGCTACAATACTAGCCTTCATTCAGTGGAAAAAATTGGTAATTTTATTAGTCGTTTTTTAAACAGTATAAACAACAATTTTTTCACTGTTTCACTATTTGTTTTTTTTTATTTGTTTAATTGGGCATTTTAAACTATATATATATATATATATATATATATATATATATATATATATATATTATATAAGTTTTACTTTATTTCGATTGCTAAACCAGATTTTCGAAGTGATCTGGAATTTGTAACAAAAAATTTATGCAAAATATTTTTGTGGTCATTTTATTTGTGTCATATTTGTATTATTTAATAAACTCATATTTATTTACAATATATATATATACACACATATATATATATATATATATATATATATATATATATGATAAAATTGTTTCTTGGGCACCCATCTTCAGTGCATATAAATAAATTTGAAAAACACACAAAATTGTACGAAAAAATAAATATGAAAACAAAAAATTGATAAAACGTCGAGTTCGTGTCAATTACACACGTAATACATACTCCACGCTGACAACATGTTCGTTTGGAATAAGCTTTGTTATAATGAAATATATTATTTATTTTAATTTTACAATTTTTTTTTAAATTTATCATAAATCGACGTTTTGTCATTTTTTTTCATATTTATTTTTTTCGTGCAATTTCGTGTGTTTTTGTGTTTTTTTTTTTTCAAATTTATTTGTATGCACTGAAGATGGGTCAAATGAAGACCCGAAACATATGTTCTCTGAATAAAAACTTTTTTTTTCAATAAAACTGTTTTTTAATTACTGGATGGATGCCCAAGAAACCAAATTTATTTTTGACCAAAATTTTTTTGACCAAAAATTTTTTTGTCCAAAAATTTTTTTGACCAAAATTTTTTTGACCAAAAATAATTTTTCCAAAATTTTTTTCCCAAAATTTTTTTGACCAAAATTTTTTTTCCCAAAATTTTTTTGCCCAAAATTTTTTTCCCCAAAATTTTTTTGACCAAATTTTTTTGACCAAAACTATTTTGACCAAAAATTTTTTTGACCAAATTTTTTCCCAAGATTTTTTGGTCCAAAACTTTTTTCCCAAAATTTTTCTGACCAAAATTTTTTTGACCAAAAATTTTTGTGGGCCAAATTTTTTTTGACCAAAATTTTTTGGGCCAAAATTTTTTTGACCAAAATTTTTTTGACCAAAAATTTTTTTGACCAAAATTTTTTTGACCAAAAATTTTTTTGACCAAATTTTTAGCGCCAAATTTTTTTGACCAAAATTTTTTTGACCAAAAATTTTTTCCAAAAATTTTTCGGGCCAAAATTTTTTTGACGAAAAATTTTTTTCCAAACAAAATTTTTTGGACTAAAATTTTTTTGACCAAAATTTTTTTGACCAAAATTTTTTTGACCAAATTTTTTTGACCAAAAATTTTTTTGACCAAAACTTTTTTGACCAAAAATTTTTTTGACCAAAAATTTTTTGACCAAATTTTTTTGGGCCAAATTTTTTGTAACCGAAATTTTTTTGACCAAAAATTTTTTTCCGAAAATTTTTTGGGCCAAAATTTTTTTGACCAAAATTTTTTGACCAAAAATTTTTTTGTCCAAACATTTTTTTGACCAAAATTTTTTTGACCAAAATTTTTTTGACCAAAAATTTTTTTGACTAAAATTTTTTTAACCAAAAATTTTTTTGACCAAAATTTTTTTCCAAGATTTTTTGGCCTAAAACTTTTTTCCCAAAATTTTTCGGACCAAAATTTTTGTGGGCCAAATTTTTTTTGACCAAAATTGTTTAGGCCAAAATTTTTTTGATCAAAATTTTTTTGACTAAAATTTTTTTGACCAAAAATTTTTTTGACCAAATTTTTTAGGGCCAAATTTTTTTGACCAAAATTTTTTTGACCAAAAATTTTTTGGGCTAAAATTTTTTTGACGAAAAATTTTTTCCAATTAAAATTTTTTGGACTAAAATTTTTTTGACCAAATTTTTTTGACCAAAAATTTTTTTGACCAAAACTTTTTTGACCAAAATTTTTTTTGACCTAAATTTTTTTGGGCCAAATTTTTTGTGACCAAAAATTTTTTTCCGAAAATTTTTTGGGCCAAAATTTTTTTGACCAAAATTTTTTTGACCAAAATTTTTTGACCAAAAATTTTTTTGTTCAAAAATTTTTTGACCAAAATTTTTTTGACCAAAATTTTTTTGACCAAAAATTTTTTTTCCAAAATTTTTTTGACCAAAAATTTTTTTGACCTAAATTTTTTTTACCAAAATTTTTTTGACCAAAAATTATTTTCCCAAAATTTTTTTCCCAAAATTTTTTTGACTAAAATTTTTTTGACCAAAAACTTTTGCACCGTACCTAATTATTTATTTCAAATAGTGATACAATAATAATATTAATTAATATATAACTATTACATTTTGATTAAAGAAACATATGGGTACATTTTACTGAACTTATGAAACAAATACCTCTTTTCTTTAAGTTTCATGTGCCATCCTGACATTTTCAATCAGATATCCTTTTAACCCGCTAGTCTATTACAACTTTCGTTAGGGTATCATCATAAACAATCTTATACACGGTGAAATACCAGTCATTCTGCCAGTTATCATTAAACATAACGAGATGGCGCCAAACATGAATGCATTCGGCATTTATGCATACAGCACACGCTTCGAAATACCGCAAGGTCGATTATGAAATAACGACCTAGCAGCAGTTTTATTGCACTTGGTACAATGTACCGAGTGTCAACTCAACTTTTTGTGTTGGGTTTCATTTTGTTCAAATGAGCAATCAATTGCTTCTGCCGTTGGAGTAGAATCTGATTGGTTCGTTTGTACTCATCAGGACTTTTTTTTTGGATCCGACTGTGGTCGACCGGGTGTTCAGTCGACTAACAAAACAAAGTCTTCGTCCGATCTTAGATTTGGATTGATTTTTGACTAAATTAAATTTTGAAGGATAAATGTTAATTTATTTGAAAAGTTTAAATACAAGTTTTTACTAAATTTTATGTTATTTTTTTCCATTTCTAATTCTCGCTGTGCTGTACTGATGACAAGTTATATATCTTTTACAACTCATAACGCACGCTGTGCAGAACTGTCTGCACAGTTAATAATTAAATTCCTTTTATTGCTTGACACCCTTACGGGGGTACCCGCATCGCCACCCCGGCTCATTCAGCGACATTTTTTTTTGGGTATACGAACAACGATACGGATCTGACTAACATTTTCTTAGCTGTATTGCACGTCGTGTGCCATGGCGGTTACCCTAGCAACGGTTGCTAGACAACGAGAATCATTTTACTGAAAATTTTGTGTTAGCTCTGACTAACATATTCCTAACTATATTGCACGTCGTGCACAACACAAAAGTTTCAGTCGACCTACTGTCAAATGTAAGAATGTGACTGTTCTCGATTTTGACGAGATTTTGTATGAAATTGAATATTTTTCGTACTAAAAACATTTATGCTACCAGGGAAACAGTCACAATTTTGAAGTAAAATAGCGCTGTCAAATGTAAAAGTGTGACTGTTTCCCTATTACATCAAAACGATTTTGACAAGATTTTGTATGAAATTGAATATTTTTCGTACTAAAAACATTTATGCTACCAGGGAAACAGTCACAATTTTGAATTAAAATGGCGCTGTCAAATGTAAAAGTGAGACTGTTCCCCTATTACATCGAAACGATTTTGACGAGATTTTGTATGATATTGAATATATTTCGTACTAAAAACATTTATGCTACCAGGGAAACAGTCACAATTTTGAATTAAAATGGCGCTGTCAAATGTAAAAGTGTGACTGTTTCCCTATTACATCGAAACGATTTTGACGAGATTTTGTATGATATTGAATATTTTTCGTACTGAAGTCATTTATGCTACCAGGAAAACAGTCACAATTTGGAATTAAAACGGCGCTGTCAAATGTAAAAGTATGACTGTTTACCTATTACATCTAAACGATTTTGACGAGATTTTGTATGAAATTGAATATTTTTCGTACTAAAAACATTTATGCTACCAGGGAAACAGTCACAATTTTGAATTAAAATGGCGCTGTCAAATGTAAAAGTGTGACTGTTTCCCTATTATATAAAAACGATTTTGACGAGATTTTGTATGAAATTGAATCGTACTAAAAACATTTATGCTACCAGGGAAACAGTCACAATTTTGAATTAAAATGGCGCTGTCAAATGTAAAAATGTGACTGTTTCCCTATTACATCGAAACGATTTTGACGAGATTTTGTATGATATTGAATATTTTTCGTACTGAAATCATTTATGCTACCAGGAAAACAGTCACAATTTGGAATTAAAACGGCGCTGTCAAATGTAAAAGTATGACTGTTTACCTATTACATCGAAACGATTTTGACGAGATTTTGTATGAAATTGAATATTTTTCGTACTGAAATCATTTATGCTACCAGGGAAACAGTCACAATTTGGAATTAAAACGGCGCTGTCAAATGTAAAAGTATGACTGTTTACCTATTACATCGAAACGATTTTGACGAGATTTTGTATGAAATTGAATATTTTTCGTACTGAAATCATTTATGCTACCAGGGAAACAGTCACAATTTGGAATTAAAACGGCGCTGTCAAATGTAAAAGTGTGACTGTTTCCCTATTACATCGAAACGATTTTGACGAGATTTTGTATGATATTGAATATTTTTCGTACTGAAATCATTTATGCTACCAGGAAAACAGTCACAATTTTAAATTACTTTTAACTTTTTTTGACCAAAATTTTTTTGACCAAAATTTTTTTTGACCGAATTTTTTTTTTCCAAAATTTTTTTGACCAAAATTTTTTGGGCCAAAATTTTTTTGACCAAAATTTTTTTCCCCAAAATTTTTTTGACCAAAATTTTTTTCCCCAAAATTTTTTTGACCAAAATTTTTTGGACCAAAAATTTTTTTGACCAAAATTTTTTTTTTCAAATTTTTTTGACTAAAATTTTTTGGACCAAAATTTTTCTTGACCAAAATTTTTTTGACCAAAATTTTTTTTGACCGAAATTTTTTTTCGCAAAATTTTTTTTTTCAAAATTTTTTTGACCAAAATTTTTTTTGACCGAAATTTTTTTGACCAAAATTTTTTTTGACCGAAATTTTTTTTGTCCAAAATTTTTTTGACAAAAAATTTTTTCCCAAATTTTTTTTGACCAAAATTTTTTTGACAAAAAATTTTTTTGAGCAAAATTTTTTTCCGGAATTTTTTTTGACCAAATATATGGTCAATATCGGTGTAATATTGGTCAATATCGGTCCAATATTGGTCAATATCGGTCCAATATTGGTCCAACATTGGTCAATATCGGTCCAACATTGGTCAATATCGGTCCAACATTGGTCAATATCGGTCCAATATTGGTCAATATCGGTGTAATATTGGTCAATATCGGTCCAATATCGGTCCAATATTGGTCAATATCGGTCCAATATCGGTCCAATATTGGTCAATATCGGTCCAATATTGGTCAATATCGGTCCAACATTGGTCAATATCGGTCCAATATTGGTCAATATCGGTCCAACATTGGTCAATATCGGTCCGACATTGGTCAATATCGGTCCAATATTGGTCAATATCGGTGTAATATTGGT
Source organism: Ctenocephalides felis (assembly GCF_003426905.1). Lineage (NCBI taxonomy): Eukaryota > Metazoa > Arthropoda > Insecta > Siphonaptera > Pulicidae > Ctenocephalides > Ctenocephalides felis. The sequence goes on along the minus strand of NW_020536999.1, from coordinate 2,527,140 downwards.
CAATATCGGTCCAACATTGGTCAATATCGGTCCAACATTGGTCAATATCGGTCCAATATTGGTCAATATCGGGCCAATATTGGCCAATATCAAAATGACCAAAATTTTTTTATCAAATTTTTTTTTGTCCAAAATTTTTTTGCCGAAAATTTTTTGGGCCAATTTTTTTTTGACCAGAATTTTTTTCCGAAAATTTTTTGACCAATATTTTTTTGACCAAAATCTTTTTTCCGGAAATTTTTTTGACCAAATTTTTTTTGAACAAATTTTTTTTGAACAAATTTTTTTTGAACAATTTTTTTTTGACCAAAATTTTTTTGACCAAAAAATTTTTTTTCCTCAACATTTTTTTGACCAAATTTTTTTGATCAAAATTTTTGGGCCAAAATTTTTTTGACCAAAATTGCTACATTGTTCTATTAAAGAAACGTATGGGTAAATTTTACTGTGAACACGGTGAACACGGTGAACCTGCCAGTTATTATTAAACATGGCACGAGATGGCGCCAAACATAAATGCATCATGCGGCATTGATGCATACAGCGCACGCTTCGAAATACTGCAAGGTCGATTATGAAATAACGACCTTGCAGCTGTTTCATTGCACTTGGTGCTCGAGTACCGAGTGTCAGCTCAACCTTTTGTGTTGGGTTTCATTTCGTTTTGTTCGAATGAGCGATCAATTCATTCAATGTGATTGGGTCGTCTCATCTGGACTTTTTTTTTCGATTCGTCTTCGGTCGACCTTTGAGTCTCTAGTCGACTAGCGATCGCGACAGATTTCAAAGAAGTCGTCGTCGTCGTCGTTCTCCGAGTTGGATTGATTTTTGACATATAATATTAGTAAAAACTTGTCAAATAAACCAACATTTTTTTCCTTCAATATTTTGTTATTTTGTTCCATTTCTAACTCTCGTTGTGCTTATTATACTGTTGATAAGTTATATATTTTTTACATACAACTCGTAATAACGCACGCTGTGCAGTACTGCCTGCACAGTTGATAAATGAATTCCTTTTATTGCTTCTCGCGTACGGGAGACCCTTGTGCGTGTACCCGCATCGCCGTTTGGGTCAAAATTTTTTGGGGTCAGAATTTTTTGGGTCAAAATTTTTTTGACCAAGATTTTTTTGGGTCAAAATTTTTTTGGGTCAATTTTTGTGACCAAGATTTTTTTAGGTCAAAATTTTTTTGTGTCAAAATTTTTTTGACAAAAATTTTTTTGTGTCAAAATTTTT
>NW_020536999.1:2498038-2524900 GCF_003426905.1 Ctenocephalides felis | reverse complement strand
TTCGAATTTCATAATTTTCATCAAAAAGTCGGTTTTTGAAAACCGACAAACCGTAGTTATTAGATATCATGGTCCGGCAACATACTGAAATTTTACGGCCCCTACGACAAGTAGTTTAATTTTTAAAATTCATCAAAGTTTAAAAAATTATCAGTCAATTTGTGTCAAAAGTTGCTTTTGTGATGTTATGAGTCAACATTATCAACTCATTAAAATTTAAAATAATATATAATTTTAGGGCATACAATCACTAGTGTCTCTGCATATATTAATATAATTACAGTTAATTTAAATGTGTTTGAGAAAATTCTATTGGAAATCGCAATGTTTAGATTTAATCGCAAACATTATTTTCGAAATAAACAGTTGACTAATTTTATTTAATATCTAAATCTCATTTTCTTTCGATTAAGTCAATTATTACACATTTCCGGAAGTTTATGGAACTTGTCTTAAGGGGCACAACTAGTGTAACCGCCTAAAAAAGGTGATTTTTGGGAATTTATATTAAAAAAAACTACTTTATCAATCATTTCAAAATTTAGAAATATATTTATACATGTTTTAAGAATACATAGTAAAATTTTTGAAGAAAAAATTAATATTTTTTTAAAGTTATCGTCGATCTCCAACGGCGTGACAAAAAAAGGGGCCCTTACTGCTGCAGTGATTTCGGCCTCCTACGTGGATGAAATCAAAAAAAAAATTCTCGTTAAACTAGATAATATTGACTGTAAAATGAACTACGATAAAAAAAATAAATCAAAATTGACAAAATGGCGGCGTTTTAAAAAAAAGTCGAATTTTACCCAAAATTTTGCTCGTTTTTCGACTGCCAAATTTAGATTTTTAATCCGATCAAAAATCGAGGGTTCATTTTACGGAGAACTATATACACAACATGTAAAAAAAATTGATAGTGATCGGATCATTCGTTTTTGAGTAATCACTGCAGCAAATTCGGAAAATGCTGTTTCGAGAAAAACGCGTTTAAAGATAAAATGATCGTTATACTATATACTATATGTATACTTTTTTTTAAATGGCTGTAACTCAAAAAACTATTTGACATGTCGATTTGAAATTTTAATATGTTATTTTTAATATATGTTTTTAATAAAGGTGTAATCTAACGAAATATGAAACAAAACAAAAATCGATTTTTTCAAAGTTTCACACTAGTTGCGCCCCTTAAGGCTAAATGGCACTTTCAACTAGTTCAATTTCTTTTTTAGATTCCTTCCAAATGCCAAACAACGGTTTCGTCCTCCACGAACCTCAACACCAACCGCAACAACCTCAGCAGCATTTCAACCAATTCCAAGCACAACCTCATCAATACAACAACCAAATGCAACCGATACAAGTCGCTACTCATTTTGGAAACCAGGGAAACAATCAGTACGGCAACCATTTGTTGCAACAAGCACAAACGCAACAGGGGAATTACAATCAAGGGAAATTATAATAACCAGCCGCAGTATAACCAGACTTACAGTAAACCGATGAATGACTATAATCAGCAGCAGAATAATCAGTATCCTAGCCAGCAGTATCAGAACCAGAATCAGCAGTATCAGGAGAGGAGGTATAGTAACCAGATGCAACAGCAGCAACAGCAGCAGCAGCAGAATCAGTTTAAGAATCTGAACCAATACTCAAACCAACAACCGAATCAAACACAGTACACCAACCAGAATCAGCAATCCACGAGCCCCTATGGAGCCCAACCGAGTAGACCTTATGAAAGTTTCTCAAACGGTGGAGATGTCACATCACATTATACCAACATGTCGATGAACACCAATAATAGACCCATGTCAGGTAATAACACAATTTTAGTTTAACATCAAACAATATTTCATCGGTCAATTTTCCCAGGTGAAGGTGACGCCAGACTAATGCCTTTAAAATCGCCCCCCATAGATGAGATGGCACCCCAATCGATTTCCTTCATCGGTGATGAGAACGAAGAGGATATCCAAACAACTAGTCGTAGCCCGTACAAAGATCAGAATAATGAAATGGAGGCCTTATCCAGGAATATCAATTCTCGTCTTCACATCACATCAGGAAGCAGGACTTACAGGATACCCAGTCCGACGAGGCCTAGTGTTTTACCTAAGGACAATCAGAATTCGATTAATGAAAAAGGTAAGAAATTGAAATTCTGACTTTTTGCAGGTCGTCTGAGTCTTGCAAGTCATTTGAGAGTCTTGCTGGTCGTCTGAGAGTCTTGCAGGTCGTCTGAGAGTCTTGCAGATGGTCTGAGAGTCTTGAAGATCGTCTGAGATTCTTGAAGATTGTCTGAGATTCTTGCAAATTGTCTGATAGTCTTGTATTTCATCTTAGAGTCTTGTAGATCGTCTGAGAATCTTGCAGATTGTCTAAGAGTGTTGCAGATCATCTGAGAGTATTGTATATCATCTAAGAGTCTTGCAGATCGTCTGAGAGTGTTGTATATCGTCTGAGAGTCTTGCAGATTGTCTGAGAGTGTTGTATATCATCTGAGCGTCTTGCAGATCGTCTGAGAGTATTGTATATTATCTAAGAGTCTTGCAGATCGTCTGGGAGTGTTGTATATCATCTAAGAGTCTTGCAGATCGTCTGAGAGTGTTGTATATCATCTGAGAGTCTAGCAGATTGTTTGAGAGTTAGTCTGAAAGTCTTGCAGGTTGTCTGACGGTCTTGCGGAACGTCTGAGAGTCTTGCAGAACGTCTGAGAGTCTTGCAGAACGTCTGAGAGTATTGCAGAACGTCTGAGAGTATTGCAGAATGCCTGAGAGTCTTGCATATGGTCTGGGAGTCTTGCATATGGTCTGGGAGTCTTGCATATGTTTTGAGAGTCTTGCAGATGGTCTGAGAGTCTTGCAGATGATCTGAGAGTCTTGCAGATGATCTGAGAGTCTTGCAGATGGTCTGAGACTGTTGCAGATGGTCTGAGACTGTTGCAGATGGTCTGAGACTGTTGCAGATGGTCTGAGACTGTTGCAGATGGTCTGAGACTGTTGCAGATGGTCTGAGACTGTTGCAGATGGTCTGAGACTGTTGCAGATGGTCTGAGACTGTTGCAGATGGTCTGAGACTGTTGCAGATGGTCTGAGACTGTTGCAGATGGTCTGAGACTGTTGCAGATGGTCTGAGACTGTTGCAGATGGTCCGAGACTGTTGCAGATGGTCTGAGACTGTAGCAGATGGTCTGAGAGTCTTGCAAATGATGAGAGTGTTGCAGATGGTCTAAGAGTCTTGCAGATGGTCTGAGAGTCTTGCAGATGGTCCGAGAGTCTTGCAGAATGTCTGAGAGTCTTGCAGAATGTCTGAGAGTCTTGCGGATGGTCTGAGAGTCTTGCAAATGATGAGAGTGTTGCAGATGGTCTGAGAGTCTTGCAGATGGTCTGAGAGTCTTGCAGGTGGTCCGAGAGTCTTGCAGGTGGTCCGAGAGTCTTGCAGGTGGTCCGAGAGTCTTGCAGGTGGTCCGAGAGTCTTGCAGGTGGTCCGAGAGTCTTGCAGATGGTTCGAGAGTCTTGCAGATGGTCCGAGAGTCTTGCAGGTGGTCCGAGAGTCTTGCAGGTGGTCCGAGAGTCTTGCAGGTGGTCCGAGAGTCTTGCAGGTGGTCCGAGAGTCTTGCAGGTGGTCCGAGAGTCTTGCAGGTGGTCCGAGAGTCTTGCAGATGGTCCGAGAGTCTTGCAGATGGTTCGAAAGTCTTGCAGGTGGTCTGAGAGTCTTGCAGATGGTCTGAGAGTCTTGCAGATGGTCTGAGAGTCTTGCAGCTCGTCTGAGAGTCTTGTAGATCTTCTGAGAGTGTTCTATATTATCTGAGCGTTTGTAGATCATGAACTATAAAATTACCATTTTAATTTTCAGGTTTCTATATATCATTCGAAGACAACGACAACAAACAGCCTAAACGACCAAAACCTCCACTCAGAGCCAAAAGAACACCTTCGACAACACAAAGTCAACAGCATAGTAATAACAACAGTATGCAGAACAACAATACGCATCAAATGGAAACCAAAACTAATGATAAATTCAATAAGGATGTGGAGATGCTGGCTGCCGAATTGGACAGGGAAAGAGTTATTGTAAGGGATAAGGTGAGATGATATAAAAAAAGGCTATGTGTAATGTGATGTTGCTAAATTGTTATGTTTATTTCAGAGGGAAACTTTAAGTGCCGAGCCAAATAGGAATACAAATCAAAACGATGTGAATCGAGATAAAAGTCACGATCAACCTACACCAGCAGCACTCATCATAGGAACTGATCTTGCCAACCCAGATCCGGTAAATATAAACAAAACATCCACAACACATTGTTTTGGTAGAATACTTACAACTAGTTTGTATATTTTTTTTTAGGATTCTGTGGACGAAATGGAAAGAAAGAAAGAAAAGATTATGCTACTTTCCTTAAGGCGCAGACAGAAGCAGGATGAGGACAGGGCCAAACGGGAAGCTGATTTGGAGAGGGAAAAGGAAAAAGAGAGGGCTGCCGAAGAAGAAAAATCGAGGCGGAAAGAAGAACAAGCCAGGAGGAGACAGGAAATTTTGGACAGGCATAGGTTGAAGAAGGCTATCGAGGAGGCCGAGAGAGAGGTAATAATGAAAAGACCATTTTTAACTTGCCGTAGGATAGTTATAGTAATGGGCTGAAAATCGAAAATGAACATTTTTGCATTTCTCGACGTTTTGAAGGTTTCTGAACATTTTTAAGGGGCATACCTCAGAAACTAAATGGATGTGTGTGTGTTTTGTATGTCCGCATTTTTTCGTGAACGTTTTCGGGCGCACGTATCAACCGATTTAAATGGTTTAAAAAACGTTCGATCCCTATTGATAGGTTGATGTGCTTATTAGTTTTTGGCAAAGGCAGGTTCAGCGGTTTTGGAGATACAGAGCTAAATGTGCAAAAAATGGCAGTTTTTGAGTGAACTAAGCATCCGATTTGAATGATCCAAAAAAACTTTCTACTTGTATTGACAAAACAATTGCTTTTGAGGATGAAAAATTACATCTTTTTTTATTTTCCATAAAATATTTTTAACTTCCCGTAGGGCAAGTTATAGTAATCGCAAAAAAATCGAAAATGAAAACTTTTATATATCTTCACATTTGAAAACCTTCTGAACATTTTGGCATACCTTAGAAAAAAATGGATGTATGTGTGTGTGTATGTGTGTGTGTACGGATACAAATTTTCGTCGACGATTTCGAGAACACGGATTAACCGATTTGAATAATTCGTAAAACATTCGATTCGTATTGATAAGGAGACGTGTTGATTAGTTTTTGGCGAAGGCAGGTCTAGTCGTTCCGAAGATACGGGGCAAAAAGTGCCGAAAACGGTAACCCCGTTTTTAAGAGAACGGAGCGTCCGATTTTAAAAATTCAAAAAGCATTTTACTTGTATTGACAAGATGAAGAATTGGTCAAATTTTCATGAAGGCAGGTCTAGCAGTTTAGGAGATCTAGTAAAAAAAGTAAACAAAAATGCCATCTAGCGGTCAAAAATGATCATTAAACATATGCACATCAAATTATCAGATATTTTATAGAGATTTTAACAATAAGTATAAATTTTGTTTACATTACATTGGGTTCCGTACCAATGTTTATGCGTTAGACGGCGACGCTTCGATATTTCGTCTCTATGCAAGTCTCTATGCATTCGTCTTAAAGCAGTACGATTGCTTTGAAAAAAAGTTCAGAATTTCCAAAATATTTCAAAATAAATTTTTCTTCAAAAAGTCTTTTTTTCAAAAAAAGTAAATTTTTGTCAAAAATTTATAGTTTCTTAAAAATCTAATTTTTTCAGTGATTTTTTTCAAAACTGTTAGTCGTTTTTAAAAAATTAATAATTTTTGGTACGGGAAGTTCCAGCAATTTGCCTTAAGGCACGATGCCATACACCACTAGTTCCTTCAATTCAATTTTCCTCTATCTCTTCCCCCAGGGTAAGGTGATAGACAAGAACGAGCTCATGCACTCTCTGAAGATCACGACGCCATTGAACGCCGCCAATCAGACGAGCACGACACCCAGGCTCAGAACCAAAACTAATAGCTCGAGTAGTTCCACGATAGGCAGCGCAGCCGGTGGCAAACCTAGACAACGTCCTAAGACAATACATATCGATTCTCAGGAAATATCTGATAGTTTGGCTCTGGTCAACAGTCGGGGGAAGAAGGGATCGAGCAGTAATCTGTCAGGTAATAAATGTATATAAATGATAGTTTTGTTGGTTTGTTTGGTGAGCAATTTTTTATGTGGATTAAGATGATATACATGGTGGTAATGATAATTCATAGAGGTTTGCGTTATTAGATCTGTTGTTCAAACAAGAGGTTTAAATCAAAAACTTTTCGGGATAATAGAAAGGAAACTTTTTTCATTTTTGAACTTTTTTTTTGTAAAGATGCATCAGCCTGGCGGATTTTTTTATTAAATGAATAAATAGTGAATTATAATTCAAGGGGCACAACTAGTGTGAAATTATCAAAAAATCTAATTTTCAATTTTTCCATATTTCGATAGGTTATACCTTTAAAAATAACATACCAAAATTTTAAATCGATATCTTAAATAGTTTTTGAGTCACAGCCATTTAAAGAGTATATACATAGTATATAGTATAACGATCATTTTATCTTTAAACGCGTTTTTATCGAAACAGCATTTTCCGAATTGTCTGCAGCGGTTACTCAAAAACAAATGATCCGATCACTATCAAATTTTTTTCACATGTTCTATATATACTTCTCCGTAAAATGAACTAACGATTTTTTGATCGGAACTAAAATCGAATTTTGGCAGTCCAAAAACGACCAAATTTTTGGGTAAAATTCAACTTTTTTTTAAACGCCACTATTTTGTCAATGTTTGATTTTTTTCTATCGTAGGTCATTTTACAGACAATATATATTATATAGTTGAATAATAATTTTTTTAATTTCATCCACGTAGAAGGCCGGAATCACTGCAGCAGTGAAAGGCCTTTTTTTTGTCGCGCCGTTGGAGATCGGCGATAACTTAATAAATATTTAATTTTTTTCTTCAAAAATTTTACTATGTATTCTTAAAAAATGTATAAATATATTCTTAAAATTTTGAAATGATTGATAAAGTTTTTTTTGATATAAATTCCCAAAAATCATTTGTTTTTAGGCGGTTACACTAGTTGTGCATATTAAATAAGTAATTTGTTAATATACATTTTGATTTTTTTATACGATGTTGATCTAGTTTAAAAAAAAGTTGATGGTCTCAAAAAGTCCATTATTAATACCAAGCTTTATTTTTGGTGGCGAAGGAAATGCATTTGTGCATCCCAGACTAAGTCTTTTGTCTGAATATGCCGGAATTAGTACCGCTTGGGTATAATACCGACTAGGGAATGCAATAACGATAAATAAAAAATTTCAATACCGGTATTTCGGTAATCTTAAACAAATGTAGAAAAAAATGAAAGTTACTAATACAAATATAAAAAATTATATATACAACTACAACTATATTCAACTAAACAATAAAAAAAAAACAATAAGTTATTTTTAAATAATAATTTAACAAAATTATATCCAATTTAATTCTTGGTATTCCGGAATACCGCATTTCCTAATACCGACTAAAACCTCTGTTTGTTTCTTACCCTCGAAAACAGCCTTTAGGTATTACTTTGTGGGAGGAGGATTTGGAAAGCTATAATTCCCACTCAGAAATTATACTAATCTTCTTATCTTCTAATAATTCCCTTCTATTATTAGCACCATGTATATATCTATATTTGTTTATATTTTTGTTCATGAACCCTTTTGCACTGCTTTTTATTTATAAAAATTGCATTTATATGAAACTACAGGCCATATTTAATCTACTGCTCATTAAGTGTGTAAAATTTAGAGATTTTCGATAGTAATAAATGGATCAATATTGCCATATAATACCATATCAATGTTATGGCTTATAAATAACTTATAAAATTGGTACTAAAAGCTGTCAAAAAGCTACGCGGTTGCCGTGCAGCCAGGCGGTTTTATACATAAAATCTAACTTCCTACATGTTGACGTTTGACTGCACAGAATAACATAGCATTTTGACATTTTTGGTAAGATTTTATATGAAAAACGGAGCCTAACACAGCATTGCCATAACATTAGTCTATTTTACCACAAAACTCAAAGTTCTATATCTGATAAATGTGCTTTTTTTTTTAATAAGGCACGAATTTATTGAAATAATTATATGTTAATTGAGATTAGGACATGCACGGTGTATGTTCAGACTGCTAATTATCAATATTTTAGGAAGTTCCTTTAGTGTTTTAATAGGCCTGTAGTTACTTTCCACAGTAACATGTATAACACTCAATTTTTTTAGTTTGCTTTTATTTATTTTTGTTTTGTTTTGTCCCTCGTAAGGCATAGGAAGTCAATCTGGGGGCACCATCAGGAGGGATTACTACAGGGGCTCGCAAGACAGCCTGTCTTATCGAGGTAAATCAACAACTCTCGTTTCTCTCACATCATTGTTTTATTTTTGCTGTATTTGTTTTTATATAACAATAATATAATAATACATTTCTTATTTTATTATACATCAATTGAAAAAAAAACTGATCTGGTAATTATTTTTGGATTAGAATCTCCTGAGGATGCACCTAGCAGGTCAACGAGTCAAGGATTGGGCAGACGAGGCTCGTATAAAACTTCTAGAGGTAATGATAGTAATATATATATATATATATATATATATATATATATATATATATATTTTAATATGAACAAAACAGCACTCAGATTTGTTTAACACAACTTTATTTTATGATTACAGACGTTTCGAGACCATGGTGTGTCTCATCCTCAGTGTAATTTCAAAAACAGTTACTTATATACTACACATTCTTTAATAATTTATTTAAATTTTATTTAATTTTTGGTATACAAAAAACACCAACTATTCTGTGTCAAGCATTGCAAGGAATAGTTGGTGTTTTTTGTATACCAAAAATTAAATAAAATTTAAATAAATTATTAAAGAATGTGTAGTATATAAGTAACTGTTTTTGAAATTACACTGAGGATGAGACACACCATGGTCTCGAAACGTCTGTAATCATAAAATAAAGTTGTGTTAAACAAATCTGAGTGCTGTTTTGTTCATATTAAACAATTAATATATATATATATATATATATATATATATATATATATATATATATATATATATATATGATAGGTCTCTATATGAATCGAGTAACTTATAAAAAAAATTAAATCCACAGCCTGAAGCGTTAAAAAGCAAAAAAAAATATGAAAGTAAAAACATAAAGTTGTATATTAAGACGCAAATCAAATTTCCAAACTTTAAGTATATTTTGTTTAATATCAAAATTTAAAGAAATGTTATACGTTTATTAATAATTTAAAGAAATTTAAAGAAGAAGAATTCAAATAAATAGACAAAGAGTTAGCAAGTTTTCTAAATTCAATATTTTTCCTTTATGTTAAAATGATACATAATAGTAATTATGTATATATGTAGGAGTAACGAAAAAAATAACAAAAAACAACTTATTATTGAGAAAAATTTAATATCTATGGGTAACATCAAAGAAGTACCAATTTACTTGAAATTTGTACTCAAATGCTGATTTATGTTAAATTTTGCTTAATTAAAATGTAAAGTCTGCTTTATTTTTACCAAAAAATTAGTAATTTTTAATATAAAAACTGAATTTTAATTCTATAAATTTTAATTTAATGACAATTTATATTTAAGAGGGTATTCTAATGTAGAAGTATGAATTTTAGGGCAATTTTAAAATATTCTATATAAAAGGCAATCCGTTTCTTTTACTACCATTTTTTCTATAATTTATTTATCAGTGCACAGACATAAATATGTGAAAAGAAAAATGTAAATAATTTCAAAAATTAGCAATTGTTGAGGTGGGGAGGTCCTAAAAAATTGACACGTGACCATGTCCACGCTTTTAGCTCTTTTTCCGAAAAGAAAAAAAATGCATATACTAGAATTAAGTTAATTTTTTTTTTTTTACATAATTGCGACTGTTTGAAAAAAAATAGCATTTTTTTACCACTTTTAAGGTATTCTCGAATTTTTCCAAAATAGTAAACATTGAAATTTGGGGATGAGGCAAATATACGCCAGAGTAAAGTCTATAAAGAAGATTCTCTAAAAGTTTCAAGTAAATAGTTTGAAAAAAATATAATTTTCCTTACCACTTTTTGAGTTTCACGATTTTTTTAAAAATAGTAAAAATTGAAATTTGGGTATCAGGTTAGTATACGTAAGAAAGAAGTCTATAAAGAAAATTCTCTGAAAATTTCAAGTAGATAGTTTGAAAAAATATATAATTCTTCTTACCACTTTGAGTTTCACGATTTTTTTAAAAATAGTAAAAATTGAAATTTGGGGATGAGTTTAGTATATGCTCGAGAGATGTCTATGAAGAAGATTCTCTGAAATATTCAAGTAAATCGGTTCAGTAAAAGTCGAGAAATCGTGGGCATCTTATTGAAAAAGACGGTTTTGAGAAAAACACATTAAAATTTCGCGAAAAAGAGGTTTATAGTGGTCAAGCAGGTGTATTTCCGAAAATAATTTAAATTTTTAAAAATTCTTTCGTACACATATTTTTGCAAGATTTGCAAATATGGAACAGAAGTAAAAACATTTTTTTGAATTTCTACACTAGAATATTTCCTTAAATGCTCTGATATATGTTAAATCTTACGTCAAAATCTAATGTCAGTGTTATGTTTACCAGACATCAATTATCTTATGTCCAAAATTATTTTTTTTTTACATAAAACATTATTTATGGTATAACGGTTCATCAATATTTCAATATTGAAAAAATATATATATAAAAATTTACTTACATTTTTACTTAAAGGTATATGTTAAATTCTGCGCAAGTAAGATTTTTATCGAAATCCATATAAGGTCGACCAAAAATTAAATAGGATTTACTATTATTTGTAAGTCAGGGTGCAAAATTGAATTGAAATTTACTATGTGTAAGTATTTTTATTATTTTATTATCGATTATTTTAGAAAATCTAAGCAACATTCCGCAAGCCGGTGGTGCGTCTTCGACATTGCGCGGAAGGACGAAATTTCAACCGACTTATCAATATCCTTCGTCGAATTTCAAAGGAAGAAAGTCGAATTCGTTAATGAACCTTTGCGGTATAATTGATTATAATTAAATTATTTTGCGGTGGTAGGGGTACAGGAAAACGTTTCTTTCTAACATAAAACAAATTGTTTCATCGTGGTGTTTATTAAAAACGCTTTGTGGGATATTGATGGAGGTGTACCTATATGTTTTGTGTTGGACTAATTTTATACGTATATGTTAATACTAATGTGACTTAATGAATATAGGTGATGGTGAACTAATTTTTGTTATTATCTCGGAAATATATGCTGCAAATTTATTGGATAATATTAATGTTACAAACTAAACTTCATGCTTACGTTTCGAGACTATGCAAACATTTGTGTAAACCTTTATTTATAAAAATGAATGTATGTCTGGCTGTCCTTTATGTATTCATAAACCATAAATTCGATTGTCATGAAAATTTGGGAAACTTTTAGGTATATCGCCAAAGATTTACGTACATTTTGATTGAAACCAAGTCGTAGGCATTGGCCATTCCGAAGTTTTTTTCTATTTTTTTGTTCAATTTTTATTTTTGTATTTTTTTATAATGCGTATATAACAAATACATATGACACTAAATTACACCTTTTCTATCTAATAACAATTTGTATTTAATTAATTGCTGATATATGGTGAATTCAGTGTGAACAATATGTAATGTTCAAGAAAAATATTTAAGCGATTTATTGATTTATCGATATTAACAGCACATGCAGAAAATACAGTAAATTCAAAAACAGATATTGAAACATTACACGATTTATACTTAAATTTTATAAATTATATTATTATAATACTAGTGCCATCTTGGTCTCCTGAGTATAATTATTACCCCTCTCTAGTTATTCATAGGTTATATTAATGAGGCAATTCTGCTTGTTTTATATTTTATAATAATAATAATATTATAATTTTATATTTTTATTTTTGATGACACAAACCATAGTCTCGAAACGTTACCAGAGGGTTACGTCTGTAATTTTAATGTTATTTAATAAATGGTGCAAAATGTGTGTTCATATTTCCAATGATGATATATTCTTTCCGCTCATAGTTTATAAATTTATTTGTGTTTGATATTGTCACAGGTTGGTGTCGTCGAAGATCTATAAATATTAATAATTAACATTTTTGTAACATTTGTAACATTTTTTTTACCCACACACACAGTGTCATGGGTTGAGGTACACATGCACACAAACAAATATTGTTTTATACATTTATCTATTTTTTTTGTTATTTCATTTTCTACATAGTTGCTTTATCTATTTTTATTTGTCACTTTTCTTGTAATTTTATGTATTAATATTTACAGTCATTTTTTGTGCTTTCGTGCAATTAATTCTTACTCTTCATAATTTTTTCCGGTGTTCTTATTTGTTTCTTTTACCAATTTGTGTTTTATTCATTTTGGTTTACGTTTAGTAATAAATTAATTATTTATATTTTTTTATGACTTAATCATGTATATACACCTAAGTTTGTTTTTACACGGTCTTTTTGTACACGGTTTTGATATAACACGGTTTGAAAATTGAATATTTTTAATTTTTTTACACGATTTTATTCCATTTAGCACGATTTGAAACTTTATGTACCTAAATTTTTTTTGTCAAATTAAATGTTTGCGAAGTATGTTCATATCACAAAAAAGTATTTATGAAGGAAAAAAGTCTGAAACCATCGATAGTATCGATAGTTTGCGAATACTAGCTTAAAGATTTAAGTGAATTCCCCTTTAGCGCGTACAAACAATTTATACTGGTCAAAGCAAATGTGAATAGAACTAATTTAGGGGAATTCACTTTATGTGCATACAATAAAATTTACTGGTCAGAGCAATTGAAACGTGTTAAAATTTTGTGAACTGTCAATGCAATAAGACGTGTTTGGTAAAGAAATTTTTTGCTGGCAAATTTGATTTTCCATTAAATTTAATTTTAACGCATTAAGCTACAAAATATTTTGTATTTATTCACTTATTTATGTTTTTTAATTTTGTTAAATATTTTATGTTATTTAGTTACCCATTTTTGTATAAGATCAATGTCTTTTTTACAGGTTTTTTTTTACACGGCTTCTTCTAGAACCAATCTACCGTGTAAAAACAGACTTAGGTGTATTTAATTTAATAATGACTTCATCAATTTTCTCGGCTCGAATGAACTTTGAGTTTAAATTTAAAAGAAATCATTACAGACAATTTTTCATAGTATCATTTCTCTTGTTGACATTTTACTTCTGGACAATTGTTCATACAGACAATTGTTCATACTATCATTTCTCTTGGTGACATTTTTTTCGTCCTTCACTTCATTTTTATGTATCACTATTTCTTCGTCAATTTCTTAACCAACTTCTAAATGTCTAACAAATCATTCTTTTAGAAAATCCATGCCTAATCTAATTTCCTTTATCTAGATACCGATTCTGGTCTAGGCAGGGCAACGCCTCCTCGAAGGGCTCCTTCACCAGGTGTAAGGCATCTGCCTTCGCCTTCAGGTGGCCTTGGTCCAGGTTCTCTTCCTCCGTCTCGAGGTTTATACAGTAGTGGTCGAAGAGGAGGCCCTGGAAGCAGTGGAGGATTCGATGATGCAGCAAGCGATGTCAGCAGTGCTGCTGGAAGCCTCATGATGGATCACTATAATGGTAATAAATAGTTTGGATACCCGTAAACAAGCCATCGTTAAGTTTATAAGTATGCCTTACCAACAGTAGCGTAACTATAGGGTGGCGTGGGTGGCAAAATGCCACGGGCCCCCGACCGAAGGGGGCCCCGGCCCAGAAAACCGCGGGCTCAGAAATACATTTTTACATCGAACTTACATTCGGCCGAATATTTAGTTAGTTAAAACCAAAGTGTGTTTTATCTTTTATGCGATAAGGAACCGCTTTGGATCTGCATTGGAAAATTATTAGTTTATGATATCAAGAATGAATTAATGAATTTAATATTGTATATATATATATATATATATATATATATAATTTATACTTTTTTGACTTTTAAGATAAAAAACGAACACGTGAACAACTCTTTTCTCAATATCAAGGGCGTAGCGTGCATTCGCGGGGCTTCATATCAAAATTTGTTTGGAGGCCCCCTTAAGAAGAATTTTTTTATCCCAAAATATAAAAATACATAAAATTCGAAGAATAGTTATTCATCATTCTAATTATTTTTCTATCTAATTTTCTATAATTTTCTGAATTTTTCATAAATGATTTTAGATAAAAATATTCTCACCTTATCTTTTTTCGAAAAACTGAATTATTAAGTGATCTTTAAATTTCCTAAAGTTTCTGTCTCTAGGAACAATAGTGTCAGATCTGGTAGACATTTCTGTCCTAAAGTTTTTACGTAATTTTTTTTAGTTTTAATTTTGCATATCA
Source organism: Ctenocephalides felis (assembly GCF_003426905.1). NCBI lineage: Eukaryota > Metazoa > Arthropoda > Insecta > Siphonaptera > Pulicidae > Ctenocephalides > Ctenocephalides felis. The sequence continues at coordinate 2,510,309 of NW_020536999.1, read as the reverse complement.
TGGTATTCGTGAAGTACATACAAAGTTTTAAAATCTTCGTCCAAGTTATTTAATTTTTTATTAATCATTATTTTGCTTTAGATTTTTTATCAATTTCTGCTTACGCTCGTGGGGCCCCGTATTTTTTTTACTGCTACGCAATATTCAAAGACATACATTTTACTGCTACATTATTGTTATAAATAAATGTCATTTAATATTAATCATTTAACAGTTACATTGACAGTTGCATGAGTTGTATGTAGATACAATGAAGTCATTCATTATATTCAATCTAAGCCTTTACTGAATTAAGAGCTACCTTAGGTTTTTTATCGCAGAAAATACAAACATTATTTCTGGTTTTGAAAATTAAAAGTTTACCTTTAGAAGCAGATTATACTTCTGACATGTAGACTCCGACAAGTCTCTTTCTTAATTTTATACTATTTGTTACAAGCCTAATTTCAACACATTCTAAAGGATTTTAATTCGTTTTAGAACACATCCACTGGTTTCTCAAGATTTGAATCTAATAACGAAATAACATTAAAAATATTTATCCCTACTAGATGTGCAGGACATTTGGTTTTCCATTGTAATTGTTTAGTATGTTCATTAAGACCAAGTACTCTATCGTTATACCAAGTAAATCGTCTAATTTTAATTTTAGCAAACGTCAAAAGAACTACTCATTTTCTCAAACTTCGATGAATTTTTAAAATTAAACTACTTGTCGTAAGGCCGTAATATTTCAGTAAGTTCTATAAGACCATGATATACATCGCCAAAGAAAGTTCCATGAAAATCGGCTTAATTTTTTTTTCAACAGTTATTTACAAGAAAACGGCTCGGTAGATTTTCACCTGAAACTAATCAGTACCATTCCCAACTAATATCTTTCGAACAGTTTTTGATTTTTTAAAATCGATTCGGTAGTATGAGCTTAAATGTGGACGAAAAATTCAACACTTTTTTCCAAATTTCAAAGAAACGGCTCGGCCGATCGTCGCACAAAACTGAGAAACGATAATCCTCATCGAGATACATCAAATGCTTTTTAAATTTTTGAAATCGGTTCAGGCGTTTTTGAGCAAACGTTGATGAAAGTTCTAATTTGACAAATGCCAAAAAGACCATACTAATTTTTGCAAACTTTGATGAATTTTTAAAGCTAAACAAGTTGTCGTAGGGCCGTAATATTTTAGTATGATCTAGAAGACTATGGTATCTACCGTCAAAAAAAAAAAATAATAATCTCCAAAAAAAATTTTTAACGCCTTATTACAAGAAAACGGCCCGGCCGATCTCTACCAAAAACTAATCAGCACGATTCCCAACCAATATCTTTCGAACGGTTTTTGAATTTTCAAAATCGATTCAGAATTGCGGGCTAAAACGCAGACGAATTTTTTTTTCACTTTTTTGCGATTTACAAAGAAACGGCTTGGCCGATCGTCGCACAAACAATAGTCCTCATCGAGATACATCGAATGACTTTTAAATTTTTGAAATAGGTCCAGTCGTTTTTGAGAAAACGCTGATTCAGGGCAAAAAATCTGTTCACACACACACACACACACATACTTTTTCCAAATTTGTTCTCATTCGATTCAGAATGGCTTGAAACGTCGAGAAAACATAAAATTACCGAATCGGATTTTTTTGATGAAAACATAAACTTCTCTTTCGGGAAGTTAAAAAGAAATTGTTAATGGAAGGTTATGTAATAACTAAATTTAACAAAGTGTTTTTTTTTTTAATTTTTATTTTAAAAAATACGTTTAATTTTAATCTCCATTTATTCTAACGTTGAAAATATTCACTAATATTTTATGTTTGATTTTTAAGAAAAATTATGTTTTATGTATCTCTTGTTATTTTCATATAATTACAAGTAAATTATAATTGTGCCTTTAAATCAATACTTTACTTTTCTACCATTTGTATAATTTTTTTTTCAATATGCCATAAAATATGAATTAGTCGAAATTGGTTTGCTAATTGTGATAAAATTCATTGAAAATTGTTTTAGCCAGTAATAAAACAGCGTGTAAATGTGTATTAACGTTTATTAAACAAAATTAGATAAATTAAAAATTGAGTACCACGATAGGGCCATATCGGAAGCCTTTGCTACGGGCCCCGGAGGGTCTAGTTACGCCACTGTATATATATATATATATATATATATATATATATATATATATATATATATAATCACCAGTAATTTTATTTGTTTAAATGGGTTTGTCATTTGTGATTTAAATTCATAATGTTTGGGTTTGAGACACTTTTTCACATTTTGTTAAATATTTCAAAAACTTTTTCCTTTGCACTCTTTTTAAATTAGTTTAGCAGAAACTAGATAAAATTTACTTCAATCCTGTGCAAACAACTTTATGCACTCTAGTACAAAATTTTAGAAAAAAATAAGTTTGAACTCGCCCTTATGTATTTGAACGTGTTAATTTGGGACACTTTTTTCTATTTTTTTTTTTTATTTAATTTATTCTGGAATCTATTTTACATAGGCATTAACATTGAGCAGAGATTGCTAACAATAATTATCTTATAATATAAACAAGAAGATAGTAGAAATACCCAGCGGCGTGTCTACTAGGTATAATTTATAAAATACCTTGAAAATTTTGTTAAGCACACTGTTTTCTAGTTAGTTTAACAGAAACCAGATAAAATTTACTTTTGTTCTGTGTAAACTGTTTTATACACTTTAATACATTTTTTTTAGAGAAAAAATAATTTTGAAGTAGCCCTTATGTGTTAATTTGGGACACTTTTCTCTAATTTATTAATTAGCTTGAAAATTTCGTCTTGGACACTGTTTTTAAGTTAGTTTAGCAGAAACTAGATAAAATTTACTTTCATTTTGTGTAAACTCTTTTATGCACTTAAATACAATTTTTTAGAAAAAAATAATTTTGAACTAGCCGCCCTTATGTGTTAATTTGGGACACTTTTTTGCAATTTATTAATTAACTTGAAAATTTCGTCTTGGACAATTAAGCTAAACTCGGGTATTGTCTGTTCCGAGCAATTTTAATTAATTAATTTCAAACATTCCAATTATTTTTGTTTAATAAAATATGAATTCAAAAAACTGAGAACGTCTATCGAATTGCTACTTAGACGTGTCCTTTGTTTACTCACAAAATTTCCTGAAATAGAAAATACTCTCATACTTGCGACCAAATTATGCTTAATTGTTTTTAAAGCCTGATATAATAATTTTAAGTTTTTTGTTCTTTTATTTGTGGCTTCTAGGGTTTAAAACTTTTTTTTTAAGTTTGAGTAGAGGAAGTTACTTCTTCAAGAAGAAATCACACCGATTTAAATTAATATATACAATGGTATAAAAATCTAAATTAATATATACAAAACCTTTCGGGGAACCATTACAGACTAAATAAGATATAAAATGCTATTGAACCGATATGATTTCAAGAAGCAAAACGCTTTCATCTATTTTTTATATTTGGCTATATTTGTCATTTTCCATTTATACAGCAAAAACCGACTTTTTTCACTAAAAAGCCGGTTTTCGAATTCCATAATTTTCGCCAAAAAACCGTTTTTTATTTTACCTGATTTTTACCATAAGTATGTCTTACCAAATTTCTTTACCCCCAGGTCCAAGGCTCTACAAACAACCCCTGGCCAAAAGCAATCGTAACATAATGCTGAATGCAGTCGAGTACTGTGTCTTTCCTGGTGCTGTCAACGAGACAGCCAAACGAAGAGTCCTGGACGAGATGATGAGATCCGAGTGCAAACATTTCCTGATACTCTTTCGTGATGCTGGTTGTCAATTTAGGGCACTCTATGGATACGATACACAGGATGGAGAGATGGGTGGTGCTGCTGGTATGGGAATCGATGATAAGGTTATCAAGTTGTACGGGACTGGACCTAAGGTGGTCGATGATAAGATGTTTGATAAGTTTTTCAAGTAAGTAGAAATGATATTAAAATATTAATTGATTTATAACATGAGCATAGATTGCAAACGTATTAAACTAAAAATGGAATAAATTCTAGTAATGTAATATAAGTAAGAATTTCGTTCGTTTTAAATTTTTGTTCGTCAGCTTTGTTTGAGCTTTTATTTTTATTCCATATTAGTTTGCTTGTCAGTAGAGTTTTTTTTTATTATTTTATATTAGTTTCATATTTATATTCAGTTTCCTCATCAGTATAGTTAGTCCTCGATTTTTTGCTCGATTTTTAACATGCTCATCAGTAGAGTCCTTTTTTTAACTTCCCGTAGGGCAAGTTATAGTAATCGCAAAAAAATCAAAAATGAAAATTTTTACATATCTTTACGTTTCAAAGGTTTCTGAACATTTTGGCATACCTTAGAAAAAATGGATGTATGTGTGTGTGTGTGTATGTATGTATGTATGTATGTATGTACGTGTGTGTATGTATGAGCGGATACAAATTTTCGTCGACGATTTCGGGAAACACGGATCGACCGATTTGAATAATTCAAAAAACATTCGATTCGTATTGATAAGGAGACGTGCTGATTAGTTTTTGGCGAAGGGAGGTCTAGCCGTTCCGAAGATACGGGGCAAAAAGTGCCAAAAACGGTAATTCAGTTTTTAAGAGAACGGAGCGTCCGCTTTGAATAATTCAAAAAACATTTTACTTGTATTGACAAGATGAAAAATCGATGAAATTTTTATGAAGGTAGGTCTAGCGGTTTCGGAGATATAAAGGAAAAAGTAAAAAAATGAGCCATTTGGCGGTCAAAAATGATCATTAGACATATGCACATCAAATTATCAGATATTTTATAGAGATTTTAACAATAAGTATACATTTTGTTAACATTCCTTTGGGTTCCGTACCAATGCTTATGCGTTATACAGCGACGCGGCGCTTACGCGCTTTATATTTTGTCCCTATGCAGTTAAAGCAGTACGATTGCTTTGAAAAAAAAGTTCAGATCTTCCACAATAAGTCAAAATAAAGAAAAAAAATTTTTTTCAAAAAAGAAAAATTTCAAAAAAAAGTAATTTTTTGTCCAATTTATAGTTTCTCAAAAATCTTATTTTTTCAAAGTAAATTTTTTTCAAAAATGTTAAGCGTTTTTAAAAAAATAATAATTTTGGGTACGGGAAGTTCCAGCAATTTGTCTTAAGGCACGATGCCTTAATTGCCAAGACAGAATTCCACTTACAGCTAGTTATGTAGTTTTCTTTGCTCGTCGGTAGAGTTTCTACTCTCGACATTTTTATTTTACTATCAGTACACTTTTTTACTTTCATTTTTAGTTTGTTTGTCATTAGAGTTCCTTATTATTTTATTTTTAGCATGCTTGTCAGTAGAGTTTCTTTTACAGTGAAATTTTACAAGTATTTGCTTCAAGTTTAAATTTAGTTTGCTCGTCAGTAGAGTTTCTGGTAAATTAAATTTGAAAAATGAAAAAATAATAAAGCCAAAAGAGACTCTACTGACGATCAAAATTAATCTATCCGGTTAGGAGAATTTAAACACAACTTCACACATTTGCGTATTTTACGAGTGACGAATATACTCGTTGTCCATGACGATTATATTCGTCAAATAAAGATGGTCAAGAGATTTTTTACACATTTTCAAATTTTACGTATGACGAATATACTCGTCAAAACACAATATACTGACACAAATAACCTGGTTGAGAGAGTTTTATGAATGACCATAAATGGTTATAAAAAATCACAAATTTTTATTTCCAACGCGTGACGAATATACTCGTCAATCACAGAATACAATCAATTTCATTTTCAATTTGCTCATCAGTAGAGTTTCTTTTTTAATTTATTTTTGGTTTGCTCGTCAGTAGAGTCCCTTTCTCTGCCGACATTTTTATCTGTGCCGTCTTTTTTCATTTTTATTTTACTTGTTAGTAGTCTCTTTTTTATTTTATTTTTGGTTTGCTCGTCAGTAGAGTTACTTTTTTTATTAGTTTGCTTGTCAGTAGTTTCTTTTTTTATTTTTGGTTTGCTCGTCAGTAGAGTCCTTTTTTCTAAGCATTTGTTCTATAATATTAATATTTGCTTCGAATTCAAATTTACACATTTAAGTATTTTACGGGTGACGTATATACTCGTCAATATATAAAATTCTGACACTTTTCCATGACGAATATATTCGTCACGAGAATTACATTCAAAAATTTTACACATTTACATATTTAAGGCGTGACGAATATACTCGTCAATGAACAAAATTGTAACTTTTTTACAAATTTACTTCTCCATGACGATTATATTCGACAATTACAGATAATTAGTTGATAGAATTTTATGAGAGAATTTTCACATATTTACTTCTATATGACGAGTATATTTGTCAATTAAAGATGACCAGTTGAGATAATTGGTTAAGAGAACTTTATGAGAAAATTTTGACATATTTACATATTCTAAGAATGTACTTTTCCGCACAAAAAAAATTGTCACTTCTTCATGACGTGTATATTCGTCAATTACTGATATCTGTTTAAGAAAATTTTATGAGAGGATTTTGTTGACATATTTACATATTTTACGAATGTACTCGCCAGTACACAAAATTTTGTCTTTTTTCCATGACTGTTTAAAAAAATCACACATTTTTACACATTTACGTTTGTAACGCATGTCGAATATACTCGTCAATACACAAAATACTGACACTTTTCCATGACGAGTATAGTCGTTCATTACAAATAACTGGTTAATAGTATTCTCACACATTTTTACACATTTCCATTCCCAACGCATCACGAATATACTCGTCCAAACTCAAAATTCTGCCACTTCTCCATGACGACTATATCCGTCAATTCCTATTAACATCTCCTTTACTTTTCAGATACAATTCCGGTGGCAAATGTTTCTCTCAAGTGCACACGAAGCATTTAACAGTAACAATAGACGCCTTCACGATTCACAATTCCCTTTGGCAGGGCAAAAAGGTCAATTTGCCCAACAAACGCGACATGACGCTCGTCATCTGATCACATCGAATGGCAAATGGAAATTTGGTGGAATTTAGAGTCACTGGTAAATGTACCATATTATATACATCTACACTACTACACGTACAGATAGATAAATTATTTTTTTTATTATGGATTTTCTTAAACGATTATGTGTCAAAGTAATTATAGTTGGGGACGACATAGGGAAAAAGATATATATGTGTATATATATATATATATATATATATATATATATTGAACCAAGGGCTTCATTTTTCTTCAAAAAATTATTTATTCAATTTTTCAATTATTTTAATCAACGTTCCGGGTATGTAGGATGTCTACTTCTTTAGTAACTATTGATAACATGTATAAAAATTGTTATACATTATACATTATTATTATACTTATTTAATAATTTGAAAATTTAAAGAATTTATTTTTCATCTTTTTAAAAACGAAATTTTGCAATACATTTTCTTAACAGATTTTCAGTTTTGTTAGTATGTTTGTTTATCACCAGTAATGAGTTTAAATCTGTTTGATGAATTTGGTACACTTTTTTACATTTTGGTAAATAATTTAAAAACTTTTTTGTAACACTCTTTTTTAGTTAGTTTAGCAAAATCTAGATGAAATTTATAACATTTGTATACAAACTATTTTATACACCATGTTACAATTTTTTTGGAAAAAACAAGTTTGAACTTGACCTTAGGCATTTCAAAATTTCCAAGATGTCTCATGTTAATTTGGGACACTTTTCTACATTTTGTTAAATAACTTCAAAATTTCTTCTTGAACATATATATTAAGCTAGCTTAGCAAAAACTAGATAAAATTTACTACCATTCTATGCCAAATGCTTTATACGCTCTGGTACAAAATTTTTGAAAAAAAATAAGGTTGAAATTTGCCCTTATGTATTTCATTATGATTATGTATTAGTAATTGCGACTTGTTAAAATGGGACAATTTTCTGCAATTTATTAAATAACTTGTAAACTTCTTTCGTGGACACTTTTTTTTCTTAACATAAACTAGATAACATTTATAACAATCCGGTTTAAAATTGTTTACACACACTGAAACAAAATTTTGAGAAAAACAAGTTTGAACTCGCCCTTATGCGTTTCAATATTTTCATATTTGGGACACTTCTGCAATTTATCAAATAACACGAAATTTTCTTCTTGGACACTTTCTTTAAGTTAGTTTACCAGAAAGTAGATAAAAATTACTTAAATTCTGTGCAAACAGTTTTATTCACTCTGACACAATTTTTTGGGGGGAAAAAACAAGCTTGTTGTTGCCCTTATGTATTTAAAAATTTGCTACGTTATTTGGGATATTTTTTCACATTTTGTCAAATAACTCGAAATCTTCTTTTAGGACACTCCTTTTTATTTAGTTTAGCAGAAACTAGATACAATTTTATCAACTTTACGTATCATCTCTTGTATACATTTCAGTGCAAAATTTTTGGAAAAAACAAGTGTTGACTCACCCTTGTTTATTTGCTATTTTGTAAGATGTTAATTGGGGACATTTTTCTGCAGTTCAGTAAATATTTCAGAAACTTCTTCTGGGACACTCTTTTTTATTTATTTTAGTAAAAACTAGATAAAATTTATTTAAATTCTGTGCAATTAGTTTTATACACTCTGATACAAAAATTTTGAAAAGAAAACAGGACATTTTTTTATCGAGGTCATTTTTTTGTCCGGGACATTGGTGCATTTTCATATGTGTTAAAAGTTTATATTAAAAATATATTTTTAAAAAAGGTTAAAAGAAAATTCTTTCAGATTTAAAATGATTAAATAAGTGTATAAATATATAATAATAAATTATTTACTTGCTATCAATAGTTTCTGAAAAAGGGAACATCTTATATTCTGGAGACGTTGAATAAAATAATTAAAAAATGAATAAAAAAGGTTCAGAAATTCATATATATATATATATATATATATATATATATATATATATATATATTTACCTATATCGTCACCATGTATGTTTTTATTATCTTATAATCTGCTTTTGTCAATGTAATTAATGAAATTGTTCATACTTATATATTTAATATTTATAAAACATGTATATGTATATATAAATATATATATATATATATATAATATACATATATATACATATACATTTTGCAATTAATAGAGCAATTAAAATAATAAATAAATACTTGTAAATAACAATTGCAATCTGCATAATATGTTTTAAATTTAAATTGAATTAATAATAATTCTTATGCTTTAATTCTGATGAAATCGATTAAGCATAAAAAAAGTTTACGCATACTTAAAAGTTATACTTAAAAAAATTAATGAAGGATTTTGGGGGGAGATGATTGATATATATATATATATATATATATATATATATATATATATTGGAAAAGAAACATAAATCAGTATATTAAAATATCGGAGATTTTTGAGAAAACTGGTGTATTAATTTTTACCTCTTTCTATATATACGTTTCGACACATGATGTGTGTCATCATCGTTCAATAAATCATCAGACTAGACTAAACCTAGGCACAAAATTTGAAACAAATTTCTTTCTAAAAAATGACAAATTCAATTAACACAAAAAATTCCTCTTTTTTAAATCGTCTTTTTTGTTTTTTAGTTTTACGTTTCGACACCCAATGTGTGCCATCACCATTCAGTGAATTAAATCAGAAATAAACCAAAATACAAAGTTTGAAGCAAAATTATTAAAAAAAAATTGACTAATTTTAAAGACTAAATTTAGTTAAGAAAAATCAACAGGAACATAACTACTACATCTTTAATAGAAAAAAACCTGATGATGGAACATATCTAGTTCCGAAACGTGGTAATGTTTTTTTATCTTTGAAAAATTATTCAAAAATCGATTTTTTTTTAATAAAACTGATGTATTAATTTTCACTTTTTATTTTTACGTTTCGACACGGGATGTGTGTCATCATCATTCAGTAAATCATCAAACTAGACTAAACCGAGACACTAAATTTGAAACTTTATTTCTAAACAAATGACAAATTTGATTAACACAAATATGTCCTTTTTTTAAATCGACTTTTCATTTTTTATTTCCCAAAAAATGTTTTTTTCCAAAAAAATTTTTTCACAAAATTTTTTTTCACAGAAAATCAAAGATTATATATATATATAGTCCATAGTTTTTACCCTAAAAATTTTTTTCTCAAAAAATTTTTCCCAAAAATTTTTTCTCCCAAATTTTTTTCCAAAAAAAAAACATTTTCCAAAATTTTTTTTCCCAGAAAATCAAAATTATATATATATAGTCCATGGTTTTTCCCCAAAAAATTTTTTTCCCAAAAATTTTTTCCCCCAAATTTTTTCCCAAAAATTTTTTTCCAAAATTTTTTTCTCCAAAAATTTTCTTCACAATTTTTTTTCCTCAGAAAATCAAAGACTTTTTTTCCCCCAAAAATTTTTTTTACCCATTGATTCTTATTTTTCATTTTTACGTTTCGACTCTCGATGTGTGTCATCGCCATTCAATAATAAATCGTACACCGGGGAAAAACAAAACACAAAATTTGAAACAAACTGACAAATTCAATTCACAAAAAACATTCTTATTTTATTTCTCAAGAATTTTTGTTTTTTTTTAATTAAAATTATTGTTTCTATATTTATTTGTTTTGGTTTTGTATGATATATTTATTTTTACTTGATAAATAATTTGATATTTTTTTTATATTTTAATTCACGAAAAACATTCTTCTTTTATTTCCCAAGAATTTTTATTTTGGAAAAAAATGTTTGGGAAAAAAAAAATTGGAAAAAAAATTTGGGAAAAAAATTTGAGAAAAAAAATTGGGAAAAAAAATTTTGGAAAAAATGGAAAAAAAATTTTGGGTTTGATGTTTTTTAAATCTGATTTCTTGGAATTTAAATTTATTGAATGATGACACACTTTACGTGTCGAAACGTATTAGAAAAGGATGGGCAAAACAATTATATATATATATATATATATATATAAACATCTCCCCCTCGATCCCTTTTTACGATCATGACAAAAAATGGGTATTTTTCGATTTTATATTTATTTTTATATTTTTTGTACATTTTATGTTTAGTATTGCCTTCGGTTCGATATTTATAAATCAAAAACAAATCGGTTTTCTTTCAGAAACCAAACAACTGCAACAAAAATGAAAAAATGCAAAAATGCAAAAACACTAAAGCTAAAGAAATTATGAATACTGCCGCCGATCTAATTTATTTGTTATTATTATTATTACATCATCATTATTATGATTATATGAATTTGAGATTAACAATATGAAATAAATTTAATAATAATTGATAATGAACTTTTTCAATGTGTATTTGCATCTCTTTCTGTCTCTCATGAGAGAGCGAGATGGAGAGAGAGAGTCAAGGTGTGAAAAATGCAACAAGTTTTTTTTTAAGTTGAAATGAATTTAATGTAAAGACATCTATATATAAATAAATATATTGTATGGTTTTGTTATCTAGTAATGTAATTATTTAACAAAATAAATTTAAAATTTAATACAAATTTGCGTTTAATTAACTTCCCGTGGGGGTAAGGTATCGTAATCGTCCGAAAATCAACGACAAGATTAATATAAATCGTTTTTTGAGAGAACGGAGCATCCGATTTGAATCATTCAATTCGTAATAACGGAGAGAAGTGGTGATTAGATTTTGGCGAAGGCAGGTGCAGACGTTTTGGAGATACCGAGCTAAATATACAAAAAATGACAGTTTTTGAGAGAACTAAGCATCGGATTTGAATTATTCAAAAAATTTCAAACGATTGATTTTAGGCATTTTTTTTGTCGAAAAATATTTTTTTTGTCGAAAAATATTTTTTTTTAATATCGAAAATCATTTGAATTTTAATTTTTTCTAGCTGAGGTTCTAAAACTCACTTATTATATACTTCAAATAAATAACTTTAACATCGCAATTCAGTTTATATAATTCTTATAAATATTAGACAAATGTTACAGTATTTATTTATAATAATCTATTTGAAAACTTTCAAAATTCCTCAAACATTTCGTTACGGTACGGGAAGTTCTAGCAATTTGCGTTAAGGCACGATGCCATACACCACTAGTTTATAACAAAGTAAATTGCATTATAATAAATGTACCAAACTAGTTTAATATTTTTTTTATTTCAGGTTGCTCGTTAGTAGAGTCTTTTTTCTATTTACTGTCTTTTATTTCAGTTGGTCGTCAGTAGAACCCTTTTCCAAAAAAACTTTTTTTCCCAAAAATTTTTCTCCCAATTTTTTTC
>NW_020536999.1:2417408-2497038 GCF_003426905.1 Ctenocephalides felis | reverse complement strand
TTTTGGCCCAAAAAATTTTGGCCCAAAAATTTGGGGAAAAAAATTTTGGTCAAAAAAATGTTGGTAAAAAAAATTTTTGTCAAAAAATTTAATATTGACCAATATTGGATCGATATTGACCAATATTGGACCGATATTGACCAACATTGGACCGATATTGACCAATGTTGGACCGATATTGACCAATATTGGCCCGATAGTGACCAATGTTGGACCGATATTGACCAATGTTGGACCGATTTTGACCAATATTACACCGATATTGACCAATGTTGGACCGATATTGACCAATATTACACCGATATTGACCATATAATTGGTAAAAAAAAAATTCGAAAAAAAAATTTTGCTCAAAAAAATTTTTAGTCAAAAAAATTTTGGTCAAAAAAATTGGGAAAAGATTTTTGTCAAAAAAATTTTGGTCAAAAAAATTTGGGAAAAAAATTTTGGTCAAAAAAATTTTCGAAAAAAAAATTTTGAGCGAAAAAATTTTGGCCCAAAAATTTTTCGGAAAAAATTTTTGGTCAAAAAAAATGTTGGTCAAAAAAATTTTTGTCAAAAAAATTTGATATTGACCAATATTGGACCGATATTCACCAATATTGGACCGATATTGACCAACATTGGACCGATATTGACCAATGTTGGACCGATATTGACCAATGTTGGACCGATATTGACCAATGTTGGACCGATATTGACCAGTATTGGACCGATATTGACCAATATTGGATCGATATTGACCAATATTCGAACGATATTGACCAACATTGGACCGATATTGGCCAATACTCTGAAAAAAAAATTTGGGAAAAAATATTTGGTCAAAAAAATTTTGGAAAAAAAATTTTGGTCAAAAAAATTTTCGGAAAAAAATTTTGGTCAAAAAAATTTTGGTCAAAAAAATTTTGGTCAAAAAAATTTTGGCCCAAAAAATTTGGGGAAAAAAATTTTGGTCAAAAAAATGTTGGTAAAAAAAATTTTTGTCAAAAAAATTTAATATTGACCAATATTGGATCGATATTGACCAATATTGGACCGATATTGACCAACATTGGACCGATATTGACCAATGTTGGACCGATATTGACCAATATTGGCCCGATATTGACCAATGTTGGACCGATATTGACCAATATTACACCGATATTGACCATATATTTGGTAAAAAATAATTTCGAAAAAAAAATTTTGATCAAAAAAATTTTTAGTCAAAAAAATTTTGGTCAAAAAAATTTGGGAAAAGATTTTTGTCAAAAAAAATTTGGGGAAAAAAATTTTGGTCAAAAAAATTTTCTTTAACCAACATTTTTTTGACCAAAAATGTTTTCTGAAAAATTTTTGGGCCAAAATTTTTTCGCTCAAAATTTTTTTTTCGAAAAATTTTTTCCCAAATTTTTTCCCAAATTTTTTCCCAAATTTTTTTTGACCAAAATTTTTTGAACCAAAATTTTTTTGACAAAATTTTTTTTCCCAAATTTTTTTTGACCAAAATTTTTTTGATCAAAATTTTTTTGACAAAAAATTTTTTTGAGCAAAATTTTTTTTCCGAAAATTTTTTTGACCAAATATTTTTTCCCAAATTTTTTTTTCCGAATATTGGCCAATATTGGACCGATATTGACCAATATTGGACCGACATTGACCAATATTGGCCCGATATTGACCAATGTTGGACCGATATTGACCAATATTACACCGATATTGACCATATATTTGGTAAAAAAAAATTTCGAAAAAAAAATTTTTGTCAAAAAAATTTTGGTCCAAAAAATTTTGGTCAAAAACAATTTTGGTCAAAAAAAATTTGGGAAAAAAATTTTCGAAAAAAAAATTTTGAACGAAAAAATTTTGGCCCAAAAATTTTTCGGAAAACATTTTTGGTCAAAAAAATTTTGTCAAAAAAATTTGATATTGACCGATATTGATCGATATTGACCAACATTGGACCGATATTGACCAATATTGGACCGATATTGACCAACATTGGACCGATATTGACCAATGTTGGACCGATATTGACCAATATTACACCGATATTGGCCAATATTCGGAAAAAAAAATTTGGGAAAAAATATTTGGTCAAAAAAATTTTCGGAAAAAAAATTTTGCTCAAAAAAATTTTTTGTCAAAAAAATTTTGATCAAAAAAATTTTGGTCAAAAAAAATTTGGGAAAAAAAATTTTGTCAAAAAAATTTTGGTTCAAAAAATTTTGGTCAAAAACAATTTTGGTCAAAAAAAATTTGGGAAAAAATTTGGGAAAAAATTTTTCGAAAAAAAAATTTTGAGCGAAAAAATTTTGGCCCAAAAATTTTTCAGAAAACATTTTTGGTCAAAAAAATGTTGGTTAAAGAAAATTTTTTTGACCAAAATTTTTTTCCCCAAATTTTTTTTGACCAAAATTTTTTTGACAAAAATCTTTTCCCAAATTTTTTTGACCAAATTTTTTTTAATAAAAATTTTTTTGATCAAAATTTTTTTTTCGAAATTATTTTTTACCAAATATATGGTCAATATCGGTGTAATATTGGTCAATATCGGTCCAACATTGGTCAATATCGGGCCAATATTGGTCAATATCGGTCCAACATTGGTCAATATCGGTCCAATGTTGGTCAATATCGGTCCAATATTGGTCAATATCGATCCAATATTGGTCAATATTAAATTTTTTTGACAAAAATTTTTTTTACCAACATTTTTTTGACTAAAATTTTTTTCCCCAAATTTTTTGGGCCAAAATTTTTTTGACCAAAATTTTTTTCCGAAAATTTTTTTGACCAAAATTTTTTTGACAAAATTTTTTTTCCGAAAATTTTTTTGACCAAATATTTTTTCCCAACATTGGACCGATATTGACCAATGTTGGACCGATATTGACCAATATTACACCGATATTGACCAATATTCGGAAAAAAAAAATTGGGGAAAAATATTTGGTCAAAAAAATTTTTGGAAAAAAAAATTTGCTCAAAAAAATTTTTTGTCAAAAAAATTTTGGTCAAAAAAATTTTGGTCAAAAAAATTTTGGTCAAATAAAATTTGGGAAAAAATTTTTGGTCAAAAAAATTTTGGCCCAAAAAATTTGGAGAAAAAAATTTTGGTCAAAAAAATGTTGGTCAAAAAAGTTTTTGTCAAAAAAAATTGATATTGACCAATGTTGGACCGATATTGACCAATGTTGGACCGATATTGACCAATATTGGACCGATATTGACCAATGTTGGACCGATATTGACCAATGTTGGACCAATATTGGACCGATATTGACCAATATTACACCGATATTGACCATATATTTGGTCAAAAAAAATTTCGGAAAAAGAATTTTGCTCAAAAAAATTCTTTGTCGAAAAATTTTTGGTCAAAAAAATTTTGGTCAAAAAAAATTTCGGAAAAAAATTTTGGTCAAAAAAATTTTCGGAAAAAAAATTTTGCTCAAAAAAATTTTTTGTCCAAAAAATTTTGGTCAAAAAAAATTTGGGAAAAAATTTTTGGTCAAAAAAATTTTGGTCAAAAAAATTTTCGGAAAAAAAATTATGCTCAAAAAAATTTTTTGTCAAAACAATTTTGGTCAAAAAAAATTTGGGAAAAAAAATTTATGTCAAAAAAATTTGATATTGACCAATGTTGGACCGATATTGACCAATGTTGGACCGATATTGACCAATGTTGGACCGATATTGACCAATATTGGACCGATATTGACCAATGTTGGACCGATATTGACCAATGCTGGACCGATATTGACCAATATTGACCAATGTTGGACCGATATTGACCAATATTGGACCGATATTGACCAATATTGGACCGATATTGACCAATATTGGCCCGATATCGACCAATGTTGGACCGATATTGACCAATATTGGACCGATATTGACCAATGTTGGACCGATATTGTCCAATATTCGGAAAAAAAAAAATTGTCAAAAAAATTTTGGGAAAAAATATTTGGTCAAAACAATTTTCGGAAAAAAAATTATGCTCAAAAAAATTTTTTGTCAAAAAAATTTTGGTCAAAAAAAATTTGGGAAAAAATTTTTGGTCAAAAAATTTTGGTCAAAAAAATTTTGGCCCAAAAAATTTTCTGCTCAAAAATTTTGGTCAGAAAAATTATTGTCAAAAAAATTTTGGTCAAAAAAATTTTGGCCCAAAAAATTTTGGTCAAAAAGATTTTCGAAAAAAAAATTTTGGTAAAAAAATTTTTGTAAAAAAATTTTGGTCCAAAAAATTTTTGGTCAAAAAAATTTCGGTCCAAAAAATTTTGGTATAAAAAATTTTGGTCCAAAAAATTTTGGGAAAAAAATTTTGGTCCAAAAAATTTTTGGTCAAAAAAATTTTGGTCCAAAAAATTTTGGGAAAAAAACTTTGGTCAAAAAAAATTTTCATGAAAAAAATTTTTGGAAAAAAAATTGGGAGAAAAAGTTTTTGGGAAAAAAAGTTTTTTTGGAAAAGGGTTCTACTGACGACCAACTAAAATAAAAGACAGTAAATAGAAAAAAGACTCTACTAACGAGCAACCTGAAATAAAAAAATATTAAACTAGTTTGGTACATTTATTATAATGCAAATTACTTTGTTATAAACTAGTGGTGTATGGCATCGTGCCTTAACGCAAATTGCTGGAACTTCCCGTACCGTAATGAAAAAATATTCGAGAAATATTAAATGTTTTCAAATAGATTATTATAAATACTGTAACATTTGTCTAATATTTATAAGAATTATATAAACTGAATTGCAAAGTTGAAATTATTTGTTTAAAGTATATTACCATTAATAAAAAATTGTAACTAGTGGTGTATGGCATCGTGCCTTAACGCAAATTGCTAGAACTTCCCGTACCGTAACGAAATGTTTGAGGAATTTTGAATGTTTTCAAATAGATTATTATAAATAAATACTGTAACATTTGTCTAATATTTATAAGAATTATAGAAAGAGAATTGCGATGTTAAAGTTATTTATTTGAAGTATATAATAAGTGAGTTTTAGAACCTCAGCTAGAAAATATTAAAATTCAAATGATTATCGAAATTCAAAAAAATTTTTTTCGACCAATTTCCAAAAATCAATCGAACAGAAATTTTTTGTCTCTTTGACATCTTTGATCTCAAAAAAATTTTTTGTACATTTAGCTCGGTATCTCCGAAACGTCTGCACCTGCCTTCGCCAAAATCTAATCACCACTCCTCTCCGTTATTAACGATTGAATGTTTTTTGAATCATTCAAATCGGATGCTCCGTTCTCTCTCAAAAAAAAACGATTTATATTAATCTTGTCGTTGATTTTCGGACGATTACGATACCTTACCCCACGGGAAGTTAATTAAACGCAAATTTGTATTAAATTTTAAATTTATTTTGTTAAATAATTACATTACTAGATAACAAAACCATACAATATATTTATTTATATATAGATGTCTTTACATTAAATTCATTTCAACTTAAAAAAAAAACTTGTTGCATTTTTCACCCTTGACTCTCTCTCTCCATCTCGCTCTCTCATGAGAGACAGAAAGAGATGCAAATACACATTGAAAAAGTTCATTATCAATTATTATTAAATTTATTTCATTATTGTTAATCTCAAATTCATAATAATCATAATAATGATGATGATAATAATAATAATAATAAGCATAGGCGGCAGTATTCATAATTTCTTTAGCTTTAGTGTTTTTGCATTTTTGCATTTTTTCATTTTTGTTGCAGTTGTTTGGTTTCTGAAAGAAAACCGATTTGTTTTTGATTTATAAATATCGAACCGAAGGCAATACTAAACATAAAATGTACAAAAAATATAAAATCAAAAAATACCCATTTTTTGTCATGATCGTAAAAAGGGATCGAGGGGGAGATGTTTTATATATATATATATATATATATATATATATATATATAATTGTTTTGCCCATCCTTTTCTAA
The DNA here is from genome assembly GCF_003426905.1 of Ctenocephalides felis. Classification (NCBI taxonomy): domain Eukaryota; kingdom Metazoa; phylum Arthropoda; class Insecta; order Siphonaptera; family Pulicidae; genus Ctenocephalides; species Ctenocephalides felis. The sequence goes on along the minus strand of NW_020536999.1, from coordinate 2,491,100 downwards.
TACGTTTCGACACGTAAAGTGTGTCATCATTCAATAAATTTAAATTCCAAGAAATCAGATTTAAAAAACATCAAACCCAAAATTTTTTTTCCATTTTTTTCCAAAATTTTTTTTCCCCAATTTTTTTTCTCAAATTTTTTTCCCAAATTTTTTTTCCAATTTTTTTTTTCCCAAACATTTTTTTCCAAAATAAAAATTCTTGGGAAATAAAAGAAGAATGTTTTTCGTGAATTAAAATATAAAAAAAATATCAAATTATTTATCAAGTAAAAATAAATATATCATACAAAACCAAAACAAATAAATATAGAAACAATAATTTTAATTAAAAAAAAACAAAAATTCTTGAGAAATAAAATAAGAATGTTTTTTGTGAATTGAATTTGTCAGTTTGTTTCAAATTTTGTGTTTTGTTTTTCCCCGGTGTACGATTTATTATTGAATGGCGATGACACACATCGAGAGTCGAAACGTAAAAATGAAAAATAAGAATCAATGGGTAAAAAAAATTTTTGGGGGAAAAAAAGTCTTTGATTTTCTGAGGAAAAAAAATTGTGAAGAAAATTTTTGGAGAAAAAAATTTTGGAAAAAAAATTTTTGGGAAAAAAATTTGGGGGAAAAAATTTTTGGGAAAAAAATTTTTTGGGGAAAAACCATGGACTATATATATATAATTTTTGATTTTCTGGGAAAAAAAATTTTGGAAAATGTTTTTTTTTTGGGAAAAAAAATTTGGGAGAAAAAATTTTTGGGAAAAATTTTTTGAGAAAAAAATTTTTAGGGTAAAAACTATGGACTATATATATATATAATCTTTGATTTTCTGTGAAAAAAAATTTTGTGAAAAAATTTTTTTGGAAAAAAACATTTTTTGGGAAATAAAAAATGAAAAGTCGATTTAAAAAAAGGACATATTTGTGTTAATCAAATTTGTCATTTGTTTAGAAATAAAGTTTCAAATTTAGTGTCTCGGTTTAGTCTAGTTTGATGATTTACTGAATGATGATGACACACATCCCGTGTCGAAACGTAAAAATAAAAAGTGAAAATTAATACATCAGTTTTATTAAAAAAAAATCGATTTTTGAATAATTTTTCAAAGATATAAAAAACATTACCACGTTTCGGAACTAGATATGTTCCATCATCAGGTTTTTTTCTATTAAAGATGTAGTAGTTATGTTCCTGTTGATTTTTCTTAACTAAATTTAGTCTTTAAAATTAGTCAATTTTTTTTTAATAATTTTGCTTCAAACTTTGTATTTTGGTTTATTTCTGATTTAATTCACTGAATGGTGATGGCACACATTGGGTGTCGAAACGTAAAACTAAAAAACAAAAAAGACGATTTAAAAAAGAGGAATTTTTTGTGTTAATTGAATTTGTCATTTTTTAGAAAGAAATTTGTTTCAAATTTTGTGCCTAGGTTTAGTCTAGTCTGATGATTTATTGAACGATGATGACACACATCATGTGTCGAAACGTATATATAGAAAGAGGTAAAAATTAATACACCAGTTTTCTCAAAAATCTCCGATATTTTAATATACTGATTTATGTTTCTTTTCCAATTATATATATATATATATATATATATATATATATATATATATCAATCATCTCCCCCCAAAATCCTTCATTAATTTTTTTAAGTATAACTTTTAAGTATGCGTAAACTTTTTTTATGCTTAATCGATTTCATCAGAATTAAAGCATAAGAATTATTATTAATTCAATTTAAATTTAAAACATATTATGCAGATTGCAATTGTTATTTACAAGTATTTATTTATTATTTTAATTGCTCTATTAATTGCAAAATGTATATGTATATATATGTATATATATATATATATATATATATATATTATATATATACATATACATGTTTTATAAATATTAAATATATAAGTATGAACAATTTCATTAATTACATTGACAAAAGCAGATTATAAGATAATAAAAACATACATGGTGACGATATAGGTAAATATATATATATATATATATATATATATATATATATATATATATATGAATTTCTGAACCTTTTTTATTCATTTTTTAATTATTTTATTCAACGTCTCCAGAATATAAGATGTTCCCTTTTTCAGAAACTATTGATAGCAAGTAAATAATTTATTATTATATATTTATACACTTATTTAATCATTTTAAATCTGAAAGAATTTTCTTTTAACCTTTTTTAAAAATATATTTTTAATATAAACTTTTAACACATATGAAAATGCACCAATGTCCCGGACAAAAAAATGACCTCGATAAAAAAATGTCCTGTTTTCTTTTCAAAATTTTTGTATCAGAGTGTATAAAACTAATTGCACAGAATTTAAATAAATTTTATCTAGTTTTTACTAAAATAAATAAAAAAGAGTGTCCCAGAAGAAGTTTCTGAAATATTTACTGAACTGCAGAAAAATGTCCCCAATTAACATCTTACAAAATAGCAAATAAACAAGGGTGAGTCAACACTTGTTTTTTCCAAAAATTTTGCACTGAAATGTATACAAGAGATGATACGTAAAGTTGATAAAATTGTATCTAGTTTCTGCTAAACTAAATAAAAAGGAGTGTCCTAAAAGAAGATTTCGAGTTATTTGACAAAATGTGAAAAAATATCCCAAATAACGTAGCAAATTTTTAAATACATAAGGGCAACAACAAGCTTGTTTTTTCCCCCCAAAAAATTGTGTCAGAGTGAATAAAACTGTTTGCACAGAATTTAAGTAATTTTTATCTACTTTCTGGTAAACTAACTTAAAGAAAGTGTCCAAGAAGAAAATTTCGTGTTATTTGATAAATTGCAGAAGTGTCCCAAATATGAAAATATTGAAACGCATAAGGGCGAGTTCAAACTTGTTTTTCTCAAAATTTTTGTTTCAGTGTGTGTAAACAATTTTAAACCGGATTGTTATAAATGTTATCTAGTTTATGTTAAGAAAAAAAAGTGTCCACGAAGAAGTTTACAAGTTATTTAATAAATTGCAGAAAATTGTCCCATTTTAACAAGTCGCAATTACTAATACATAATCATAATGAAATACATAAGGGCAAATTTCAACCTTATTTTTTTTTCAAAAATTTTGTACCAGAGCGTATAAAGCATTTGGCATAGAATGGTAGTAAATTTTATCTAGTTTTTGCTAAGCTAGCTTAATATATATGTTCAAGAAGAAATTTTGAAGTTATTTAACAAAATGTAGAAAAGTGTCCCAAATTAACATGAGACATCTTGGAAATTTTGAAATGCCTAAGGTCAAGTTCAAACTTGTTTTTTCCAAAAAAATTGTAACATGGTGTATAAAATAGTTTGTATACAAATGTTATAAATTTCATCTAGATTTTGCTAAACTAACTAAAAAAGAGTGTTACAAAAAAGTTTTTAAATTATTTACCAAAATGTAAAAAAGTGTACCAAATTCATCAAACAGATTTAAACTCATTACTGGTGATAAACAAACATACTAACAAAACTGAAAATCTGTTAAGAAAATGTATTGCAAAATTTCGTTTTTAAAAAGATGAAAAATAAATTCTTTAAATTTTCAAATTATTAAATAAGTATAATAATAATGTATAATGTATAACAATTTTTATACATGTTATCAATAGTTACTAAAGAAGTAGACATCCTACATACCCGGAACGTTGATTAAAATAATTGAAAAATTGAATAAATAATTTTTTGAAGAAAAATGAAGCCCTTGGTTCAATTATATATATATATATATATATATATATACACATATATATCTTTTTCCCTATGTCGTCCCCAACTATAATTACTTTGACACATAATCGTTTAAGAAAATCCATAATAAAAAAAATAATTTATCTATCTGTACGTGTAGTAGTGTAGATGTATATAATATGGTACATTTACCAGTGACTCTAAATTCCACCAAATTCCATTTGCCATTCGATGTGATCAGATGACGAGCGTCATGTCGCGTTTGTTGGGCAAATTGACCTTTTTGCCCTGCCAAAGGGAATTGTGAATCGTGAAGGCGTCTATTGTTACTGTTAAATGCTTCGTGTGCACTTGAGAGAAACATTTGCCACCGGAATTGTATCTGAAAAGTAAAGGAGATGTTAATAGGAATTGACGGATATAGTCGTCATGGAGAAGTGGCAGAATTTTGGGTATTGATAAGTATATTCGTCATGCGTTGGGAATAGAAATATGTAACAATGTGTAAGAATACTTTTAACCAGTTATTTGTACTTGACGAATATACTCGTCATGGAAAATTGTCAGTGTCAGTATTTTGTGTACTGACGAGTATATTCATAAAACATATGTAAACATTCTCTCATAAAATTTGCTTAGCCAGTTATCTGTAATTGACGAATATACTCGTCATAGGTAAGTGGCAAAATTTTATTTATTGACGAGTATATTCACAGAATATGTAAATATGTCAAAATTTTCTCATAAAGTTCTCTTAACTAATTATCTCAACCGGTCATGTTTAATTGACAAATATACTCGTCATGAGAAGGTAAGTATTCGAAGCAAATATTAATATTATAGAACAAATGCTTAGAAAAAGGGAATCTACTGACGAGCAAACCAAAAATAAAATAAAAAAGAGACTACTAACAAGTAAAATAAAAATGAAAAAGGACCGTACTGATAAAAATGTCGGCAGAGAAAGGGACTCTACTGACGAGCAAACCAAAAAATAAATTAAAAAAGAAACTCTACAAACGAGCAAACTGAAAATAAAATTAAAAGAGACTTACTGACGAGCAAACCAAAAATAAAATAAAAACGAATCTCTACTGACAAGTAAATTGAAAATGAAAGTAATAAGGGTCTCTACTGACGATCAAAATAAAAATGAAATTAAGAAAAAGCCATATTGATGGCCACAAAAAATAACGGGAGGAAAAGGGACTCTACTGACGAACAAACTAAATAAAAAAGGGACTCTACTGACCAGCAAACTGAAAATAAAATAAAAAAGGGACTCTACTGACGAGCAAATTGAAAATAAAATAAATATAAAAAAACTCTACTGTCGAGCAAACTGAAAATAAAATAAATAAGAGACTCTACTGTCGAGCAAACTGAAAATAAAATAAATAAAAAGGAACTCTACTGACGAGCAAACTAAAAATAAAATAAATAAAAAGCGACTCTACTGACAAAATAAAAATAAATTAAAAAGGGACTCTATTGTCGATCAAATTAAAAATAAAATAAAAAGGGGTCTCTACTGATGACCAAACTGAAAATAAAATAAATAAAAAGGGACTCTACTGACGAACAAACTGAAAATAATATAAATAAAAAGAGACTCTACTGACGTTCAAAATAAAAATAAAAAAATACCTAACTGATAAAAATGTCGGTAGAAAAAGGGACTCTAAACATAAAATAAAAAGGACTCTGCTGACGCGCAAACTGAAAATTAAAAAAAAGGAACTCTACTGACGACCAAAATAGAAATAAAATTAATAAAGGTCCATACTGATGACCAGATAAAAATGCCACAAGAAAAGGGACTCTACTGACGAGCAAACTGGAAATAAAAAGGGACTCAACTCATGAACAAACTGAAAATGAAATAAAAATAGATTCTAGTGACGATCGAACTAAAATTAAAAAAGGACTCTACTAACGAGCAAATAAAAAATAAGGCAAAAGGGACTCTATTGACAAACAAACTGAAAATAATAGTAAAAAGGAACTGTACTGATAACCAAAAAAAAAACTGGAAGAGAAAGGGGCCCTACTGGCGATCAAATTAAAAAGAACAGAAAAGATAAAAAAGATAAAACTAAAAATAAAAATAAAAAACTAATTTGCCAAATAAATACATAGGTAGAGAAAAGGACTCTACTGGCAAGAAAACTAAAAATAAGATAAAAAGAGACTACTGACGAGCAAAATGACATAAGAAAAATCAATATTCAAAAAATGAAAGAAATGGGGAACTTTACTGACGAGCAAAATGAAATAAAAGAAAAGAGACTCTACTGACGAGCAAAATGACATAAAATAAATCTATATGCAAAAAATAAATGAAAGAGAAACTCCACTCACGAGCAAAATGTATTTAAAAAAAGCGAACTCTACTGCCGCAAAAACTAAAAAGTGTATATTTAAGAGTAGACGTCAACGGTGATCAGTAGAAAACCCAGAACAAAAGTACTAATTTCAAACTTTAACGAACTTTCATAATTAAACCTACTTTTCGTAAGCCTATAATATGTTATAACATTCCTAACACTCCACATGAAAAAATCGATTAAATTCTTACTTATAAGAAAGAAAAAATAAGTTTTTTTTTAATCAATTCAATTTGGATGAAGGGTACGTAAAACCTTTGTAAATATTTAAGGGTTGTTATTGTTAAGAAAATTACAAAAACAAAATTTTTAAATCATTATAAAGTTCACTTCAATAATAAAAATAATAATACTGATCCGATTAGCAAAACTGATGATGTTCATAGAAATTGAGCAAAAAATCCATATTTCAATCATAAATATTTAGGTAAAAAATTTTTTTTCAGCAAAATCCTGAAATACGTGTCAAATGATTTTATGTATAATATGTGTAAAATAAATCAGACAATTCTAAAATGTGACATTTTATTTTTCCGAAAATCCGTACGATTTGTAAAAGAATGACCCTCATATATGTGTAACATTATTACAATTTAATCCAATTTTAGTTTGATATGTTTCCAATATATGCACATGTCAAATTAAATATTTTATTAACTTCCCGAAGGAGAAGTTTATGTTTTCATAAAAAAATCCGATTCGCTAATTTTATGTTTTCTCGACGTTTCAAGCCATTCTGAATCGAATGAGACCAACTTTGGAAAAAGTATGTGTGTGTGTGTGTGTGTGTGTGTGTGAACAGATTTTTTGCCGTAAATCGACGTTTTCTCCAAAACGGCTGGACCGATTTCAAAAATTTAAAAGCCATTTGATGTATCTCGATGAGGACTATCGTCTCTGAGTTTTGTGCGGCAATCGGCCGGGCCGTTTCTTTGTAAATTGCAGAAAAGTGAAAAATTTTCGTCCACGTTTTAGCCCGCAATTCTGAATCGATTCTGAAAATTCAAAAACCATTCGATAGATATTGGTTGGGAATCGTGCTGATTAGTTTTTGGTAAAGATCGGCCGGGCCGTTTTCTTGTAATAACGTTTTTTTAAAAAAAAAATCGACGATTTTTATGATTTTTTTTTTTGACGGTAGATACCATAGTTTTCTAGGTCATACTAAAATATTACGGCCCTACGACAACTCGTTTAGCTTTAAAAATTCGTCAAAGTTTGCAAAAATTGGTATAGTTTTTTTGACATTTGTCAAAATTAGACTTTTGATCGACGTTTTCTCAAAAGCGCCTGAACCGATGTCAGAAATTTAAAAGCCATTTGATATATTTCGGTGAGGACTATCGTTTGTCAGTTTTGTGCGACGATCTGCCAAGTCGTTTCTTTGCAATTTGAAAAAAAGTGTTAAACTTTTCGTCCACATTTAAGCTCATCCTACCGAACCGATTTTGAAAAATCAAAAACTGTTCGAAAGATATTAGTTGGGAATGGTACTGATTAATTTTAGGTGAAAATCTACCGAGCCGTTTTCTTGTAATTAACCGTTGAAAAAAAGTGTTAAACATTTCGTCCACATTTAAGCCCATCCTACCGAACCGATTTTAAAAAATCAAAAACTGTTCGAAAGATATTAGTTGGGAATGGTACTGATTAATTTTAGGTGAAAATCTACCGAGCCGTTTTCTTGTAATTAACTGTTGAAAAAAAAATTTAAGCCGATTTTCATGTAACTTTTTTTGGCGATATACATCATGTTCTTATAGAACTTACTGTAATATTACGGCCTTACAACAGTTTAATTTTAAAAATTCGTCAAACTTTGCTAAAATTATTATCGTTTTTTTTAAAAGTAGGATTGATGAAGTATATTATTTACACTTTTTTTTGATTAAGTCGATCATTTACACATATCGGGAAGTTCATGTAACTTGCCTCAAGGCTAAATACCAAACCAACTAGTTATTTTTTCTACTTACTTGAAAAACTTATCAAACATCTTATCATCGACCACCTTGGGTCCAGTCCCGTACAACTTGATAACCTTATCATCGATTCCCATACCGGCAGCACCACCCATCTCTCCATCCTGGGTATCGTATCCATAGAGTGCCCTAAATTGACAACCAGCATCACGAAAGAGTATCAGGAAATGTTTGCACTCGGATCTCATCATCTCGTCCAGGACTCTTCGTTTGGCTGTCTCGTTGACAGCACCAGGAAAGACACAGTACTCGACTGCATTCAGCATTATGTTACGATTACTTTTGGCCAGGGGTTGTTTGTAGAGCCTTGGACCTGGGGGTAAAGAAATTTGGTAAGGCATACTTATAAACTTAACGATGGCCTGTTTGCTGGTAGCCAAACTATTTATTACCATTATAGTGGTCCATCATGAGGCTGCCAGCAGCACTGCTGACATCGCTTGCTGCATCATCAAACCCTCCACTGCTTCCTGGACCACCTCTTCGACCACTGCTGTACAGGCCTCGAGAAGGAGGCAGAGAACCTGGACCAAGGCCACCTGAAGGCGAAGGTAAATGCCTGACTCCTGGAGAGGGAGCCCTTCGAGGAGGCGTCGCTCGGCCTAAACCGGAATCGGTATCTAGACAAAGTACATTGAATTAGTATTTTTTTTTTTTTTTGGGTATTGTGAAGAATAAATTAGTAGACATTTAGGTGCCCATGATAGATGAAAAATAAGTAGAGAACAAGTAAATAGAGAAATGTTAGTAAGAACAATTGTCCATGATGAATAAATGTTTTTTTCCTAATTTATTATTGGCTTTTTAGACTGTACATTTATGAGCTGATTCTTGGATAAAACAGAAATGTTACGGGTCTAACTTCGTATGAATAGGCAGTAACAAACTGTCTAAAAACTATGTATTTTGCACCAAACCTAACCTACAAAACGCACATACGTTATATAACAATTTTATCAAAAGTGCACCTTTCCGATGTTTCTTCGATAACACAAACGTGAAGTAAAGTTTTATGTGTAAAATGCCTGATCGCGCAACTTTTTGACAGTTTGTTATTTTTACTAATTCATACAAAGATAAGACCGTAAAATTTCTATTTTATCAGCGAATTGGTTCCTTAGCCACTTACAATTTTTAAAAATGTTTTAAATTGTCAATTTTAACTAATTTTTATATGCACTACTCGACCTGGATTCGATCCGGGCACCCTTGTATACGCGGGTCGAGAAAATAGTTAAAATTTTGTATTCATTATTAAATTAAATATATACATGATTAATTAAAAAAAATATAAATAACTAATTTATTACTAAACGTGAACCAAAAATGAATAAAATATAAATTGGTAAAAGAAACAAATCAGAACGCCGAAAAAATTATAAAGAGTAAGAATTAATTACACGATAGCACAAAAAATGATAGAAAATATTAAAATATAAAATTACAAGAAAAGTGAAAAATGAAAATAGAAGAAGCAACTATGTAGAAAATGAAATAACAAAAAAAAAAATAGATAAATGTGTAAAACAATATTTGTTTGTGTGCATGTGTACCTCAACCCATGACACTTTGTGTGGGTAAAAAAAATGTTACAAATGTTACAAAAATGTTAATTATTAATATTTATAGATCTTCGAAGACACCAACCTGTGACAATATTAAACATAAATAAAATTATCAATTATGAGTGAAAAAATATATCATATTTGGAAATATGAACACACATTTTGCACCATTTATTGAATAATATTAAAATTACATGCGTAACTTTCTGGTAACGTTTCGGGACTATAGTTTGTGTCATCAAAAATAAAAATATAAAATTATAATGTTATTATTATTATGAAATATAAAACAATCAGAATAGAGAACTAGAGAGGGCTAATAATTCTGCTCAGGAGACCAATGGCACTAGTATATAATAAGTTTTATAATAATATAATTTATAAAATTTAAGTATAAATCGTGTAATATTTTAATATCTGTTCTTGAATTTACAGTATTTTTTGCATGTGCTATTGATATCGATAAATCAATAAACCGTTTGAATAAATATTTTTCTTGAACATTAAATTTTGTTCACTCTGAATTTACCATATATCAGTAATTAATTAAATACAAATTGTCATTAGATTGAAAAGGTGTAAATTTAGAGTTATATGTATTTGTTTTATACGCATTATAAATACAAAAAAATACAAAAATCAAATATTGACTCAAAAAATAAAAATAAACTTCGGAACGGCCGAAAATCTGTCGGGAATATACCTAAAAGGTTCCAAATTTTTATGAAAATCGAATTTATGGTTTATGAATGCATAAAGGACAAACAGATATACATTCATTTTTATACATGGTCTGTTCAAAAAGTACCCGGAATTACTAATAATTAAATTTCGCGGGTCTGGAGTGTCTGATTGTCAAAATTTTTTTTTTATTGTGTTGGTATACATGCCCCTAAAGTATGATGAAATTTTCAGCTATATTCACTGTTTACTTTGTCTGTGGTAGTCGCTAAGGTTCGACGTGTTTTTCTGAGCTCGGCGATTTTTACAATGGAAGAATTGAAAAAGTCAAAGAATTTGTATTAAATTTTGCGTAAAAAATGAAATAAAGTGTTGCAAAGTGCAAAAATTCACCAGATATGGCTCCGTGTGACTTTTTCCTATTCCCAAAGTTGAAGAGACCCATGAAAGGACGGCGGTTTTCCTCGATTGAAGAAAATCGCCGAGAGTGCTCAAGGACACATCAAAAAGTGAATATCAAGGGTGCTTCGAAAATTGGAAAAAACGCTGGCATAAGTGTATTATATCTGGGGGGGACTACTTTGAAGGGGACCACATTAATGTAGACGAATAAATAAATATTTTTTTGAAAAAACGAAAATTACGAAAACTTTTTGAACAGACCTCGTATATGAATGACTTACACAAATATTTGCCTAGTCTCGAAACATTAGCATGAAGTTTAGTTTGTAACATTAATATTATCCAATAAATTTGCAGCATATATTTCCGAGATAATAACAAAAATTAGTTCACCATCACCTATATTCATTAAGTCACATTAGTATTAACATATACGTATAAAATTAGTCCAACACAAAACATATAGGTACACCTCCATCAATATCCCACAAAGCGTTTTTAATAAACACCACGATGAAACAATTTGTTTTATGTTAGAAAGAAACGTTTTCCTGTACCCCTACCACCGCAAAATAATTTAATTATAATCAATTATACCGCAAAGGTTCATTAACGAATTCGACTTTCTTCCTTTGAAATTCGACGAAGGATATTGATAAGTCGGTTGAAATTTCGTCCTTCCGCGCAATGTCGAAGACGCACCTCCGGCTTGCGGAATGTTGCTTAGATTTTCTAAAATAATCGATAATAAAATAATAAAAATACTTACACATAGTAAATTTCAATTCAATTTTGCACCCTGACTTACAAATAATAGTAAATCCTATTTAATTTTTGGTCGACCTTATATGGATTTCGATAAAAATCTTACTTGCGCAGAATTTAACATATACCTTTAAGTAAAAATGTAAGTAAATTTTTATATATATATTTTTTCAATATTGAAATATTGATGAACCGTTATACCATAAATAATGTTTTATGTAAAAAAAAAAATAATTTTGGACATAAGATAATTGATGTCTGGTAAACATAACACTGACATTAGATTTTGACGTAAGATTTAACATATATCAGAGCATTTAAGGAAATATTCTAGTGTAGAAATTCAAAAAAATGTTTTTACTTCTGTTCCATATTTGCAAATCTTGCAAAAATATGTGTACGAAAGAATTTTTAAAAATTTAAATTATTTTCGGAAATACACCTGCTTGACCACTATAAACCTCTTTTTCGCGAAATTTTAATGTGTTTTTCTCAAAACCGTCTTTTTCAATAAGATGCCCACGATTTCTCGACTTTTACTGAACCGATTTACTTGAATATTTCAGAGAATCTTCTTCATAGACATCTCTCGAGCATATACTAAACTCATCCCCAAATTTCAATTTTTACTATTTTTAAAAAAATCGTGAAACTCAAAGTGGTAAGAAGAATTATATATTTTTTCAAACTATCTACTTGAAATTTTCAGAGAATTTTCTTTATAGACTTCTTTCTTACGTATACTAACCTGATACCCAAATTTCAATTTTTACTATTTTTAAAAAATCGTGAAACTCAAAAAGTGGTAAGGAAAATTATATTTTTTTCAAACTATTTACTTGAAACTTTTAGAGAATCTTCTTTATAGACTTTACTCTGGCGTATATTTGCCTCATCCCCAAATTTCAATGTTTACTATTTTGGAAAAATTCGAGAATACCTTAAAAGTGGTAAAAAAATGCTATTTTTTTTCAAACAGTCGCAATTATGTAAAAAAAAAAAATTAACTTAATTCTAGTATATGCATTTTTTTTCTTTTCGGAAAAAGAGCTAAAAGCGTGGACATGGTCACGTGTCAATTTTTTAGGACCTCCCCACCTCAACAATTGCTAATTTTTGAAATTATTTACATTTTTCTTTTCACATATTTATGTCTGTGCACTGATAAATAAATTATAGAAAAAATGGTAGTAAAAGAAACGGATTGCCTTTTATATAGAATATTTTAAAATTGCCCTAAAATTCATACTTCTACATTAAATACCCTCTTAAATATAAATTGTCATTAATTAAAATTTATAGAATTAAAATTCAGTTTTTATATTAAAAATTACTAATTTTTTGGTAAAAATAAAGCAGACTTTACATTTTAATTAAGCAAAATTTAACATAAATCAGCATTTGAGTACAAATTTCAAGTAAATTGGTACTTCTTTGATGTTACCCATAGATATTAAATTTTTCTCAATAATAAGTTGTTTTTTGTTATTTTTTTCGTTACTCCTACATATATACATAATTACTATTATGTATCATTTTAACATAAAGGAAAAATATTGAATTTAGAAAACTTGCTAACTCTTTGTCTATTTATTTGAATTCTTCTTCTTTAAATTTCTTTAAATTATTAATAAACGTATAACATTTCTTTAAATTTTGATATTAAACAAAATATACTTAAAGTTTGGAAATTTGATTTGCGTCTTAATATACAACTTTATGTTTTTACTTTCATATTTTTTTTTGCTTTTTAACGCTTCAGGCTGTGGATTTAATTTTTTTTATAAGTTACTCGATTCATATAGAGACCTATCATATATATTATATAATATATATATATATATATATATATATATATATATATATATATATTAATTTAATATGAACAAAACAGCACTCAGATTTGTTTAACACAACTTTATTTTATGATTACAGACGTTTCGAGACCATGGTGTGTCTCATCCTCAGTGTAATTTCAAAAACAGTTACTTATATACTACACATTCTTTAATAATTTATTTAAATTTTATTTAATTTTTGGTATACAAAAAACACCAACTATTCCTTGCAATGCTTGACACAGAATAGTTGGTGTTTTTTGTATACCAAAATTAAATAAAATTTAAATAAATTATTGTGTGTATAGTAACTGTTTTTGAAATTACACTGAGGATGACACACCATGGTTTTGTTCATAAAGTTGTGTTAAACATCTGAGTGCTGTTTTGTTCAATTAAACAATTAATATATATATATATATATATATATATATATATATATACTATCATTACCTCTAGAAGTTTTATACGAGCCTCGTCTGCCCAATCCTTGACTCGTTGACCTGCTAGGTGCATCCTCAGGAGATTCTAATCCAAAAATAATTACCAGATCTTTTTTTTTCAATTGATGTATAATAAAATAAGAAATGTATTATTATATTATTGTTATATAAAAACAAATACAGCAAAAATAAAACAATGATATATATATATACTATCATTACCTCTAGAAGTTTTATACGAGCCTCGTCTGCCCAATCCTGACTCGTTGACCTCCTAGGTGCATCCTCAGGAGATTCTAATCCAAAAATAATTACCAGATCAGTTTTTTTTTTCAATTGATGTATAACAAAATAAGAAATGTATTATTATATTATTGTTATATAAAAACAAATACAGCAAAAATAAAACAAATGTAAAACGAAGTGTTGATTTATCGATGAAGACAGGCTGTCTTGCGACTGTAGTAATCCCTCCTGATGGTGCCCCCAGATTGACTTTATGCCTTACGAGGGACAAAACAAAACAAAAATAAATAAAAGACTAAAAAAAGTTATACATGTTACTGTGGAAAGTAACTACAGGCCTATTAAAACACTAAAGGAACTTCCTAAAATATTGATAATTAGCAGTCTGAACATACACCGTGCATGTCCTAATCTCAATTAACATATAATTATTTCAATAAATTCGTGCCTTATTAAAAAAAAAAGCACATTTATCAGATATAGAACTTTGAGTTTTGTGGTAAAATAGACTAATGTTATGGCAATGCTGTGTTAGGCTCCGTTTTTCATATAAAATCTTACCAAAAATGTCAAAATGCTATGTTATTCTGTGCAGTCAAACGTCAACATGTAGGAAGTTAGATTTTATGTATAAAACCGCCTGGCTGCACGGCAACCGCGTAGCTTTTTGACAGCTTTTAGTACCAATTTTATAAGTTATTTATAAGCCATAACATTGATATGGTATTATATGGCAATATTGATCCATTTATTACTATCGAAAATCTCTAAATTTTACACACTTAATGAGCAGTAGATTAAATATGGCCTGTAGTTTCATATAAATGCAATTTTTATAAATAAAAAGCAGTGCAAAAGGGTTCATGAACAAAAATATAAACAAATATAGATATATACATGGTGCTAATAATAGAAGGGAATTATTAGAAGATAAGAAGATTAGTATAATTTCTGAGTGGGAATTATAGCTTTCCAAATCCTCCTCCCACAAAGTAATACCTAAAGGCTGTTTTCGAGGGTAAGAAACAAACAGAGGTTTTAGTCGGTATTAGGAAATGCGGTATTCCGGAATACCAAGAATTAAATTGGATATAATTTTGTTAAATTATTATTTAAAAAATAACTTATTGTTTTTTTTTTATTGTTTAGTTGAATATAGTTGTAGTTGTATATATAATTTTTTATATTTGTATTAGTAACTTTCATTTTTTTCTACATTTGTTTAAGATTACCGAAATACCGGTATTGAAATTTTTTATTTATCGTTATTGCATTCCCTAGTCGGTATTATACCCAAGCGGTACTAATTCCGGCATATTCAGACAAAAGACTTAGTCTGGGATGCACAAATGCATTTCCTTCGCCACCAAAAATAAAGCTTGGTATTAATAATGGACTTTTTGAGACCATCAACTTTTTTTTAAACTAGATCAACATCGTATAAAAAAATCAAAATGTATATTAACAAATTACTTATTTAATATGCACAACTAGTGTAACCGCCTAAAAACAAATGATTTTTGGGAATTTATATCAAAAAAAACTTTATCAATCATTTCAAAATTTTAAGAATATTTTATACATTTTTTAAGAATACATAGTAAAATTTTTGAAGAAAAAAATTAAATATTTATTAAGTTATCGCCGATCTCCAACGGCGCGACAAAAAAAAAGGCCTTTCACTGCTGCAGTGATTCCGGCCTTCTACGTGGATGAAATTAAAAAAATTATTATTCAACTATATAATATATATTGTCTGTAAAATGACCTACGATAGAAAAAAATCAAACATTGACAAAATAGTGGCGTTTAAAAAAAAGTTGAATTTTACCCAAAAATTTGGTCGTTTTTGGACTGCCAAAATTCGATTTTAGTTCCGATCAAAAAATCGTTAGTTCATTTTACGGAGAAGTATATATAGAACATGTGAAAAAAATTTGATAGTGATCGGATCATTTGTTTTTGAGTAACCGCTGCAGACAATTCGGAAAATGCTGTTTCGATAAAAACGCGTTTAAAGATAAAATGATCGTTATACTATATACTATGTATATACTCTTTAAATGGCTGTGACTCAAAAACTATTTAAGATATCGATTTAAAATTTTGGTATGTTATTTTTAAAGGTATAACCTATCGAAATATGGAAAAATTGAAAATTAGATTTTTTGATAATTTCACACTAGTTGTGCCCCTTGAATTATAATTCACTATTTATTCATTTAATAAAAAAATCCGCCAGGCTGATGCATCTTTACAAAAAAAAAGTTCAAAAATGAAAAAAGTTTCCTTTCTATTATCCCGAAAAGTTTTTGATTTAAACCTCTTGTTTGAACAACAGATCTAATAACGCAAACCTCTATGAATTATCATTACCACCATGTATATCATCTTAATCCACATAAAAAATTGCTCACCAAACAAACCAACAAAATAATCATTTCCACTTATTACCTGACAAATTGCTGCTCGATCCCTTCTTCCCCCGACTGTTGACCAGAGCCAAACTATCAGATATTTCCTGAGAATCGATATGTATTGTCTTAGGACGTTGTCTAGGTTTGCCACCGGCTGCGCTGCCTATCGTGGAACTACTCGAGCTATTAGTTTTGGTTCTGAGCCTGGGTGTCGTGCTGGTCTGGTTGGCGGCGTTCAATGGCGTCGTGATCTTCAGAGAGTGCATGAGCTCGTTCTTGTCTATCACCTTACCCTGGGGGAAGAGGATAGAGGAAAATTTAATCGAGAATTAAACTAGTGGTGTATGGCATCGTGCCTTAAGGCAAATTGCTGGAACTTCCCGTACCAAAAATTATTAATTTTTTAAAAACGACTAACAGTTTTGAAAAAAATCACTGAAAAAATTAGATTTTTAAGAAACTATAAATTTTTGACAAAAATTTACTTTTTTTGAAAAAAAGACTTTTTGAAGAAAAATTTATTTTGAAATATTTTGGAAATTCTGAACTTTTTTTCAAAGCAATCGTACTGCTTTAAGACGAATGCATAGAGACTTGCATAGAGACGAAATATCGAAGCGTCGCCGTCTAACGCATAAACATTGGTACGGAACCCAATGTAATGTAAACAAAATTTATACTTATTGTTAAAATCTCTATAAAATATCTGATAATTTGATGTGCATATGTTTAATGATCATTTTTGACCGCTAGATGGCATTTTTGTTTACTTTTTTTACTAGATCTCCTAAACTGCTAGACCTGCCTTCATGAAAATTTGACCAATTCTTCATCTTGTCAATACAAGTAAAATGCTTTTTGAATTTTTAAAATCGGACGCTCCGTTCTCTTAAAAACGGGGTTACCGTTTTCGGCACTTTTTGCCCCGTATCTTCGGAACGACTAGACCTGCCTTCGCCAAAAACTAATCAACACGTCTCCTTATCAATACGAATCGAATGTTTTACGAATTATTCAAATCGGTTAATCCGTGTTCTCGAAATCGTCGACGAAAATTTGTATCCGTACACACACACATACACACACACATACATCCATTTTTTTCTAAGGTATGCCAAAATGTTCAGAAGGTTTTCAAATGTGAAGATATATAAAAGTTTTCATTTTCGATTTTTTTGCGATTACTATAACTTGCCCTACGGGAAGTTAAAAATATTTTATGGAAAATAAAAAAAGATGTAATTTTTCATCCTCAAAAGCAATTGTTTTGTCAATACAAGTAGAAAGTTTTTTTGGATCATTCAAATCGGATGCTTAGTTCACTCAAAAACTGCCATTTTTTGCACATTTAGCTCTGTATCTCCAAAACCGCTGAACCTGCCTTTGCCAAAAACTAATAAGCACATCAACCTATCAATAGGGATCGAACGTTTTTTAAACCATTTAAATCGGTTGATACGTGCGCCCGAAAACGTTCACGAAAAAATGCGGACATACAAAACACACACACATCCATTTAGTTTCTGAGGTATGCCCCTTAAAAATGTTCAGAAACCTTCAAAACGTCGAGAAATGCAAAAATGTTCATTTTCGATTTTCAGCCCATTACTATAACTATCCTACGGCAAGTTAAAAATGGTCTTTTCATTATTACCTCTCTCTCGGCCTCCTCGATAGCCTTCTTCAACCTATGCCTGTCCAAAATTTCCTGTCTCCTCCTGGCTTGTTCTTCTTTCCGCCTCGATTTTTCTTCTTCGGCAGCCCTCTCTTTTTCCTTTTCCCTCTCCAAATCAGCTTCCCGTTTGGCCCTGTCCTCATCCTGCTTCTGTCTGCGCCTTAAGGAAAGTAGCATAATCTTTTCTTTCTTTCTTTCCATTTCGTCCACAGAATCCTAAAAAAAAATATACAAACTAGTTGTAAGTATTCTACCAAAACAATGTGTTGTGGATGTTTTGTTTATATTTACCGGATCTGGGTTGGCAAGATCAGTTCCTATGATGAGTGCTGCTGGTGTAGGTTGATCGTGACTTTTATCTCGATTCACATCGTTTTGATTTGTATTCCTATTTGGCTCGGCACTTAAAGTTTCCCTCTGAAATAAACATAACAATTTAGCAACATCACATTACACATAGCCTTTTTTTATATCATCTCACCTTATCCCTTACAATAACTCTTTCCCTGTCCAATTCGGCAGCCAGCATCTCCACATCCTTATTGAATTTATCATTAGTTTTGGTTTCCATTTGATGCGTATTGTTGTTCTGCATACTGTTGTTATTACTATGCTGTTGACTTTGTGTTGTCGAAGGTGTTCTTTTGGCTCTGAGTGGAGGTTTTGGTCGTTTAGGCTGTTTGTTGTCGTTGTCTTCGAATGATATATAGAAACCTGAAAATTAAAATGGTAATTTTATAGTTCATGATCTACAAACGCTCAGATAATATAGAACACTCTCAGAAGATCTACAAGACTCTCAGACGAGCTGCAAGACTCTCAGACCACCTGCAAGACTTTCGAACCATCTGCAAGACTCTCGGACCATCTGCAAGACTCTCGAACCATCTGCAAGACTCTCGGACCACCTGCAAGACTCTCGGACCACCTGCAAGACTCTCGGACCACCTGCAAGACTCTCGGACCACCTGCAAGACTCTCGGACCACCTGCAAGACTCTCGGACCATCTGCAAGACTCTCGGACCACCTGCAAGACTCTCGGACCACCTACAAGACTCTCGGACCACCTGCAAGACTCTCGGACCACCTGCAAGACTCTCGGACCACCTGCAAGACTCTCGGACCACCTGCAAGACTCTCGGACCATCTGCAAGACTCTCGAACCATCTGCAAGACTCTCGGACCATCTGCAAGACTATCGGACCACCTGCAAGACTCTCGGACCACCTGCAAGACTCTCGGACCATCTGCAAGACTCTCGAACCATCTGCAAGACTCTCGGACCATCTGCAAGACTATCGGACCACCTGCAAGACTCTCGGACCACCTGCAAGACTCTCGGACCACCTGCAAGACTCTCGGACCACCTGCAAGACTCTCGGACCACCTGCAAGACTCTCGGACCACCTGCAAGACTCTCGGACCACCTGCAAGACTCTCGGACCACCTGCAAGACTCTCGGACCACCTGCAAGACTCTCAGACCATCTGCAAGACTCTCAGACCATCTGCAACACTCTCATCATTTGCAAGACTCTCAGACCATCCGCAAGACTCTCAGACATTCTGCAAGACTCTCAGACATTCTGCAAGACTCTCGGACCATCTGCAAGACTCTCAGACCATCTGCAAGACTCTTAGACCATCTGCAACACTCTCATCATTTGCAAGACTCTCAGACCATCTGCTACAGTCTCAGACCATCTGCAACAGTCTCAGACCATCTGCAACAGTCTCAGACCATCTGCAACAGTCTCAGACCATCTGCAACAGTCTCAGACCATCTGCAACAGTCTCAGACCATCTGCAACAGTCTCAGACCATCTGCAACAGTCTCAGACCATCTGCAACAGTCTCAGACCATCTGCAACAGTCTCAGACCATCTGCAACAGTCTCAGACCATCTGCAAGACTCTCAGACCATCTGCAAGACTCTCAGATCATCTGCAAGACTCTCAGACCATCTGCAAGACTCTCAAAACATATGCAAGACTCCCAGACCATATGCAAGACTCCCAGACCATATGCAAGACTCTCAGACAGACTGCAAGACTCTCAGGCATTCTGCAATACTCTCAGACGTTCTGCAATACTCTCAGACGTTCTGCAAGACTCTCAGACGTTCTGCAAGACTCTCAGACGTTCCGCAAGACCGTCAGACAACCTGCAAGACTTTCAGACTAACTCTCAAACAATCTGCTAGACTCTCAGATGATATACAACACTCTCAGACGATCTGCAAGACTCTTAGATGATATACAACACTCCCAGACGATCTGCAAGACTCTTAGATAATATACAATACTCTCAGACGATCTGCAAGACGCTCAGATGATATACAACACTCTCAGACAATCTGCAAGACTCTCAGACGATATACAACACTCTCAGACGATCTGCAAGACTCTTAGATGATATACAATACTCTCAGATGATCTGCAACACTCTTAGACAATCTGCAAGATTCTCAGACGATCTACAAGACTCTAAGATGAAATACAAGACTATCAGACAATTTGCAAGAATCTCAGACAATCTTCAAGAATCTCAGACGATCTTCAAGACTCTCAGACCATCTGCAAGACTCTCAGACGACCTGCAAGACTCTCAGACGACCAGCAAGACTCTCAAATGACTTGCAAGACTCAGACGACCTGCAAAAAGTCAGAATTTCAATTTCTTACCTTTTTCATTAATCGAATTCTGATTGTCCTTAGGTAAAACACTAGGCCTCGTCGGACTGGGTATCCTGTAAGTCCTGCTTCCTGATGTGATGTGAAGACGAGAATTGATATTCCTGGATAAGGCCTCCATTTCATTATTCTGATCTTTGTACGGGCTACGACTAGTTGTTTGGATATCCTCTTCGTTCTCATCACCGATGAAGGAAATCGATTGGGGTGCCATCTCATCTATGGGGGGCGATTTTAAAGGCATTAGTCTGGCGTCACCTTCACCTGGGAAAATTGACCGATGAAATATTGTTTGATGTTAAACTAAAATTGTGTTATTACCTGACATGGGTCTATTATTGGTGTTCATCGACATGTTGGTATAATGTGATGTGACATCTCCACCGTTTGAGAAACTTTCATAAGGTCTACTCGGTTGGGCTCCATAGGGGCTCGTGGATTGCTGATTCTGGTTCGTGTACTGTGTTTGATTCGGTTGTTGGTTTGAGTATTGGTTCAGATTCTTAAACTGATTCTGCTGCTGCTGCTGTTGCTGCTGTTGCATCTGGTTACTATACCTCCTCTCCTGATACTGCTGATTCTGGTTCTGATACTGCTGGCTAGGATACTGATTATTCTGCTGCTGATTATAGTCATTCATCGGTTTACTGTAAGTCTGGTTATACTGCGGCTGGTTATTATAATTCCCTTGATTGTAATTCCCCTGTTGCGTTTGTGCTTGTTGCAACAAATGGTTGCCGTACTGATTGTTTCCCTGGTTTCCAAAATGAGTAGCGACTTGTATCGGTTGCATTTGGTTGTTGTATTGATGAGGTTGTGCTTGGAATTGGTTGAAATGCTGCTGAGGTTGTTGCGGTTGGTGTTGAGGTTCGTGGAGGACGAAACCGTTGTTTGGCATTTGGAAGGAATCTAAAAAAGAAATTGAACTAGTTGAAAGTGCCATTTAGCCTTAAGGGGCGCAACTAGTGTGAAACTTTGAAAAAATCGATTTTTGTTTTGTTTCATATTTCGTTAGATTACACCTTTATTAAAAACATATATTAAAAATAACATATTAAAATTTCAAATCGACATGTCAAATAGTTTTTGAGTTACAGCCATTTAAAAAAAAGTATACATATAGTATATAGTATAACGATCATTTTATCTTTAAACGCGTTTTTCTCGAAACAGCATTTTCCGAATTTGCTGCAGTGATTACTCAAAAACGAATGATCCGATCACTATCAATTTTTTTTTACATGTTGTGTATATAGTTCTCCGTAAAATGAACCTTCGATTTTTTGATCGGATTAAAAATCTAAATTTGGCAGTCGAAAAACGAGCAAAATTTTGGGTAAAATTCGACTTTTTTTTTAAAACGCCGCCATTTTGTCAATTTTTGATTTATTTTTTTTATCGTAGTTCATTTTACAGTCAATATTATCTAGTTTAACGAGAATTTTTTTTTTTGATTTCATCCACGTAGAGGCCGAAATCACTGCAGCAGTTAAGGGCCTTTTTTTTGTCACGCCGTTGGAGATCGACGATAACTTAAAAAAATATTTAATTTGTTCTTCAAAAATTTTACTATGTATTCTTAAAACATGTATAAATATATTTCTAAAATTTTGAAATGATTGATAAAGTAGTTTTTTTTAATATAAATTCCCAAAAATCACCTTTTTTTAGGCGGTTACACTAGTTGTGCCCCTTAAGACAAGTTCCATAAACTTCCGGAAATGTGTAATAATTGACTTAATCGAAAGAAAATGAGATTTAGATATTTAAATAAAATTAGTCAACTGTTTATTTCGAAAATAATGTTTGCGATTAAATCTAAACATTGCGATTTCCAATAGAATTTTCTCAAACACATTTAAATTAACTGTAATTATATTAATTATATGCAGAGACACTAGTGATTGTATGCCCTAAAATTATATATTATTTTAAATTTTAATGAGTTGATAATGTTTGACTCATAACATCACAAAAGCAACTTTTGACACAAATTTTGACTGATAATTTTTTAAACTTTGATGAATTTTAAAAATTAAACTACTTGTCGTAGGGCCGTAAAATTTCAGTATGTTGCCAGGACCATGATATCTAATAACTACGGTTTGTCGGTTTTCAAAAACCGACTTTTTGATGAAAATTATGAAATTCGAAAACCGGTTTTTAGCGGAAAATTTAGGTTTTTACTGTATAAATGTAAATTGCCCTACGCAAACTTTAAAAAAAGAGTTTTAGCCCTAGAAGTCAAAATTGAAAAAACAAAATTTTTTGAATTATTATTTCACTCTTTAAAAACGATTCAGTTTAGTTCGGTTGCAAGTGAGAAAGTATTTTCTATTTCGAAAAATAAACGTCCTCAGCTTTTAGCAATCATATTTCATTAAACCAGAAAATAATTAAATATTTGAAGTTAATTGATTAAAATTGAATATAATAATCTTGGGATTTTGTTTAACTGTTTTTGGAACTAAAATTGACATTAACAAGTATGTATCAATATGTATGTATTTTTTTTTTGTTCTTTAATTAAAAGTTGAAAGTTTTTTCTATTAACAATGTATTATTTTTATTTATTCGAACTCTTTTCTTTTACTGTGATAAAAATACTTATATTCTTATACGTGAAAATGATGCTTGAATAACGAATAATCATTTTCAAAGTAATGTAAACCAAATCAACTATTATTTCTTTATTCTACTGATTAAACTAAAAATAAATATGTTTACTATTCATACATTAAATAAATTCAGCCAAAAACTGCTTTAAATCACACTAAATTTACCGATTTTTTTTTGTTATTACAGAATATTCGAGCAAAAATTGATTTTTATATAAAATTCGAAAACCGGCTAAAACCGGTTTTCTGGAAAAACTACAATTCGAACGCCGGGTTTTCTGAAATGTCGGCTTTTGCATAAACCCTACTATCAACATAATAAGATTCATCAGAATTTTGTTTTAACAGTTAATTACGAAAAAAACCTACTTAACACGACTTTCAAATAATATCTTTCGAAAAGTTTTTGAATTTTTAAAATCGGTTCAAAATTTTTGGCTAACTACAAAACTTAGCACTTTTTTGCTAATTACAAAAAAAACTGCTCAGCCTATCGTATCGAAAATCTAACCACGCGAGTGCCTATCAAGTTTCATTAAATGGTTTTAAAATTATTCAAATCGACTCAACCGTTTTTGAGAAAACGTCGATGAAAGTTTTAATTTTGACAAACGCCAAGAAAACGCAACCAATTTTTTCAAAATTTGGCGAATTTTCAAAGTTGGCGTAGGGCCGTAATACTTTAGTATGATCTAGCAGACCATGATATCAATCGCCAAAAAAAATCATAAAACTAGTGGGGTGGGTGGCATCGTGCCTTAAGGCAAATTGCTGGAACTTCCCGTACCGTAACGAAATGTTCGAGGAATATTGAATGTTTTCAAATAGATTATTATAAATATTGTAACATTGTCTAATATTTATAAGAATTATATAAACTGAATTGCAGAGTTGAAATTATTTGTTCAAAGTATATTAGAACTATAGTCAGAATTAAAAATAAAATCTGAATTATTTTCGATATACAAAAAATTAAAAAAAAAAAAAAAAAAAAAAAAAATGGTACAAAATTTTTTTTTTCCAAAATCAATTATTTTGTTAAGACAAGCAGAAAGTTCTTTGAATCAATTGAATCGGACGCTTAATTCTCTCAAAAACTGCCATTTTTTGTACATTTAGCTCTGTATCTCCGAAATGGCTGGGCCTGCCTTTGCGAAAAACTAATAACCCCTTCTCCCAATCATTACTAATTGAATGTTTTTTAGATCATTCAAATCGGATGCTCCGTTCTCTCAAAAACTCGATTTTTATTTTCTGCACTTTTTGCTCCTTATCTCCGTAACTGCTGGACCTGCCTTTGCCAAAAACTAATCAGCTCTTCTCCTTATCAATAGGAATCGAATGTTTTTTAAATTATTCAAATCGGTTAATCCGTACGCCCGAAAACGTGGGCGAAAATTTGTATCCATACATACATACACACACACACACACACACACATCCATTTTTTCTGAGGTATGCCAAAACGTTCAGAAACCTTCAAAACGTCGAGAAATGTAAAAATTTTCAATTCCGATTTTCGGCCCATTACAATAACTTACCCTACGGGAAGTTAAAAATCGTCAAAAAAAATTTTCAACAGTTAATTACAAGAACACGTCCCAGCGAATTTTTACCAAAAACTAATGAGGTCGATTCCAAAACAATATCTTTCGAGCGGTTTTTGAATTTTTAAAATCGATTCAGAATTGCGCGCTAAAATGTGGACGAAATTTTTTTCACTTTTATGCGATCTACAAAGAAATGGCTCAGCCGATCGTCGCGCAAAACTAACAAACGATGGTCCTCATCGAAATACATCGTACGCTTTTAAACTTTGCAGCCGTTTTTGAAAAAAAAACGTGAATTTACGGTAAAAAATCTGTTCACATACACACAAACACATACTTTTTCCAAATTCGGTCTCATTTGATTCAGAATGGCTTAATTGTTTAAATAATAAATTTCATTTACTATT
The DNA here is from genome assembly GCF_003426905.1 of Ctenocephalides felis. NCBI lineage: Eukaryota > Metazoa > Arthropoda > Insecta > Siphonaptera > Pulicidae > Ctenocephalides > Ctenocephalides felis. Next base: position 2,465,719 of record NW_020536999.1, on the reverse strand, counting down.
ATCTTACTTAAATTAGATTGGGATCCCCAAGTTCGCCTCTGGTGCGTTGTGACTGGTTCGTGCAGGAAAAATTGAGTTTGAGGCTGATTTTGTTCCATGGCATGTGAAGGCTGAAAGAAAGGAAAGGGATATATTTAAATTTCTGGTTCACTGGAAAATTAAAAATACAGTAAACATGTGTCAATTATTATGGTGTACCTGTTGCTGTTGTTGCTGCTGCTGCTGTTGTTGTTGCATATAACTTTGATTCCTAATTTGATCTTGTTGAGTTGCTAAGCGTTGGATATCGGATTGAATATCTTGCAAACTATAGTTCATTCTGAAAAAGAAAATCAAAATATGTAGAAAAATATAAGTTGATATAATCCAAATACAGTCTGGGAGTGTTGTAAATCGTCTAGGAGTGTTGTAAAATGTCTGAGAGTGTTGTAAAATGTCTGGGAGTTTTGTAAAATGTCTGAGAGTGTTGTACAAAGTCTGAGAGTGTTCTAGATCATCTAAGAATTTTGTAAAATATCAGAATGTTCTAAATCGACTAAGTGTTAGACTATTATATTAATTATAATTTTTTTTTTTTCTTACTGTGCGATTGAGTGTTGATACTGTTCCAAATCGATATTATCAGCACTGTCTGGTGTCCTTCGATTTTCAACAAAGTACTGTGGCTCTTCGCTTATATCCTACAAAAACAAAAATAATTCATTAACATTTACAAAAATACGACTTTAATAATATTTCAGTAAAAATACCAATCACCGAGTTCAATAAGAGATAATTTAAGGTGCAAATCGTGTATTGAAATACAATAATAATGTAAATATAGTGTTGGAAACTGATAAATAATTTTTGTTTTACTATACCTGTTCCTTGTTATGTCCCATTTCGATAGAGTCTGCCATTTCGGTAGTGTCTGTTGCACTTTTACTCTACAGAGAGAAAAATAGACCAAATGCCCCAAAGTTATAATAAGATACATACTTGTGTATTTACATTATATACATCTATATACATACAAATTTATATATATATATATATATATATATATTTATATAAGTTATATACGGTGCAAAAACAAAATGAAAATCCATGCATCGATAATTTGATAACTCAAAAATAACATACTAAAATTTTAAATCAATATCTTAAATAGTTTCTGAGTTACAGCGATTTGAAAGAGTATATATATAGGATATAGTATAACGATTATTTTGTGTTTAAACGCGTTTTTCTCGAAGCAGCATCTTTCGAATTTGCTGGAGTGATTACTCGGAGAAAAATGATCCGATCGTTATCAAATTTTTATTTGCATCTCCTCTATATAGTTCTCTATACGATGACCCTCCAGTTTTTAGATCTAATCAAAAATCAAATTTTGCCAGGCCAAAAACGACCAAAACTTTAGGAAAAATTTAACTTTTTTTTCAACATGCCACCATTTTGTCAATTTTTTATTTTTTTGTTCGCCCGAGGGTCATTGTACAGACAATATGTTTTAATTTAACGAGAGTTTTTTGTTTTTATGTTTTATCAACGGAGAAGGTTACAATTACTCCAGCAGTGAAGGATCTTTTTTTCTATAGCGCCGCCGGAGATCGCGTGTCATTTCAAAAATATTTAATATTTTATTTCTAAAATTTTACTGTGTATTCTCAAAACATGTATAAATATACCCTCAAAATTTTAAATAGATAGATTCACTAGTTTTTTTCATTTTTTAATTCCCATCAATGACCATGTTTAGGTTGTCACACTAGGTGTGCCCCTTAATAATTGATCCGATAAATAACAAATGTCCATGATAGTGTTATTTACAACTAATCGACATAATAGTTAATAAATACGCAAAGTATCTGCTACAATTAAATTTTTTTCTTTCGAATTTTGTACAATACATTTAAAATTACATTTTATAGACACTTACATAACAGAGGATTTTCTATATGTTCACTTGTTAACATCAATTATTAACAAATTACTATCCGTTTTTTCGTTGAAATTGAACGATTTTAAATAAAGTACTTGCTAAACAAACAAAAATCGATATTTTCAAAATATGCTATGATGAGCACTTAAAAATGTAATTTTAAATATACAGTAGAAAATTCGAATGAAAAAAAAATTAAAATTGTTGTAGTTATTTCGCGTGCCGCAGAGCGACACGGCTTGCCGAGAAATGACTGTGATACCGCCGTTTTTAATTTTTTTTACAATTGTATTTTATTAAAATACAATAAATGACTACCTTAAATATCATGATTTTATTACTTTTTCTTCCGCCCGAAAAAAAATGTTAAAATATACTTTTTTACTGCTACGGTGGTGTAACCTCTTAAACACCACACAGTTTATATTTAAGATCATTAAATCAAATTTCATAAAAATTTACTTGCAACATGTCAAGATGAAGTTAAAAAAAAAATCAAAAAAAAAATATCCAAACAGATGTATTCATATTTTTAGCAAATTTTAGACTTTCTGCATTTGCAGTACTTGAGTATAAAAATCTATTTGTCCGTCAATTTTCCATCAAATAAAACCACTAAAAATCTTCTTTTATACAAAATACAATATACAATTGATACCTAAACTTCTACCTAATCCTAATATCAACATCTCATCAATTTTACCTTAGAAACGTGTCTAAGAAAAGCCTTTTCACCAAGACGTCTCCGCCTAACAGAGACGGCCATCTCCATTTCCCTTTTTTCGCACTCGATCCTCCTCCTTTTTTCTTCCAATTTTAATCTAATATCATTTAAACGCACAGCAACTGCACCACCGTTGTTGGCATTCTGACCACCATTGGGATCTAAAAAAACACAAAAAATAGAAATAAAAATTAAAAAAAAAATTATCGGGAGATGTTTCCTTTAACTTACCATTGCTATCGTCGTCTTGAGTATTCATGTAACTTTGCTGCTGCCAAGTCGTAGTACGTTTCTCTCCATTCGAATTGGCTGGTTGACTAGTGTTCATGAAACTTGTTAAGTTGTTATCCGATTGATTTGAATAACCTGGATAAAGAATAATACATTATTAATTTAAAACTTGCTAGATAGCAGATTTATATTTACCTTTTCTATATTGTTCAGGATTTTTGATATCCCGGTATCCCAACGTCGTCGTTTCGCCATCAGGAACGTCCCTTTCTTGACTCATCGTTCTTTGGAAACGCTACAAAAAAATTAATAATTATAACATGCACAATTTTTGTTGTGATTTTTAACTTCCCGTAGGGTAGTTATAGTAATGAACCGAAAATCGAAAATGAAAATTTTTGCATTTCTCAAGATGTTTTGAAGGTTTCTGGACATTTTGGGATACCTTAGAAAAAACTAACCAGCACATCTCCCTATTGATAGGAATCGAATGTTTTTTAAACCATTCAAATCGGTTGATCCGTGCGCCCAAAAACGTGGACGAAAAAATGCGTACATACGACACACACACACACATCAATTTTCTCTGAGGTATGCAACAATCTCTGAGGCATAACTACCCCTACGGGAAGTTGAAAATCAGATATGAAATTGATGTTGTCCTGAATAGTTCTTTACTTTTCAACTGTCTCAATAATTTTAATAGGTTATTTTCAAATCGTGCGATATAGAATTATTGCTATCCTGAAGAGTTCTTTACTTTTTCAACTAAATAATTTTATACGATTATTTTCTGATACGTTTTTTACTTATTTTCTCAAGTGTTTGAATAATTTAAATCGATTTTTTGGAATCGATATGTGACATTTTTATAATTTTTTCTGGCGATCAGTTTTTAAGTCTAATATCCATTTATCCATCTTAGCTGTCGTTGATGAAATATTGTATTCGAACTTACATACATTCATGCACACATATTAGGTTGTCAAATATCTCCCTTCCGCTTTTTTGCTCTTGGTTTATAATACAAAAAGCGGAAGGGAGATATTTGACAACCTTATACATCAATTTTTTTCTAAAGTGTTCCGAAATGTTTAGAAATGTTTGAAACGCTCAAAAACTTAAAATTTCAGGAAATTAATAAAAGTCGGATTTGATATCCTAGTCACCAATTAACTAACACACACATTATTAAATATAATATTCATAATTAATTATTATTACATATTTATTAATTAACTTCCCGTAAGGTAGTTATAAAATGGGCCGAAAATCGAAAATGAAATTTTTTGCATTTATCGACGTTTTGAAGGTTTCTGAACATTTTATTGGCATACCTAAGAAAAAATGGATGTGTGTGTGTATATGCATGTATGGATACAATTTTTCGTTTTCGTTTTCGTGCGCACGGATTACCCGATTTGAATAATTCAATTCTTATTCGATTCCTATTGATAGGGAGATGTGCTGATTAGTTTTTGACAAAGGCAGTTCCGGCCGTTATGGAGATATGGAGCAAAGAGTGCAGAAAATAGAAATCGAGTTTTTGATCGAATGGAGTATCGGATTTGAATGATCTAAAAAACATTCAATTTGTAATGATTGGGAGAAGAGGTGATTAGTTTTTGGCAAAGACAGATCCTGCCGTTTCGAAGATACAGAGCTAAATGTGCAAAAAATGGCAGTTTTTGGGAGAACTAAGCGTCGAATTTGGATGATCAAAAAAACTCTGCTTTTATTGATAAAACAATTGCTTTTGAGGATAAAAAATTATTACATCTTTTTTTATTTACCATAAAATATTTTTGTAATTTTGAATTATTAATTCAAAAAAAAAAAATGACTCAGGCTAAGCACAGTCTAAGCGCTACTCTAGTACAAATGTTTACCCGAGTGCGTTTAGACTGTCTATGTACTGGAGCACTTTTCCAATTTTGCGAAAAAAAAAAACTATTGAAAAATGTGAAAATGCCGGCAAGCTAAGCACAGTATAAGTGAAAATGTCGCACAGAATTATTTGCAAATGCACAGTAGACTGTGACTATACGGGAGCACTTTATCAATTTTGTGCAAATTAGGCAACTATTTTTGCCATTTGAAATTGAATTTGAAATGAAATGACGATTGTTAATGTTCTGGAGATAAATTGATTTATGATTTGCATTTGATTTGCTCAGATATAACAAGATAGGAAAAATAATGAAAGTTACAGTATTTGTAATAATATATTTGAAAACGTTTAAAATTTCTCGAATATTTCATTACGGTACGGGAAGTTCCAGCAATTTGCCTTAAGGCACGATGCCATACACCACTAGTTATTATTTTACCTGGTGCAACATTGGTGGTGTCTGCGTTGGCGGTGGTACCATTTGCGTAATTTTCGGAGTGTGGTCTCTATCAGATACTGTAAAAGCACTTTGACCATCTCCAATTGTATCATTATCGTACAACCTTAAGGAACCTCTTGCGTCTTGGACTGTTGAACGCACTGCCAAATTGGGCTCTAAAACCAAAAAAAGCACATGCCTTACGATGTCAATTTAACGAGTATTTTGATTGATTATTTACCCGTGCGATTGAGTGACTGTCCAACCTCCTTCTCAATGTTCCTGCCAATAAAGTCTAAATGTTCCCGAGAGCCTCCAAAGTTTTCGACGGTGAGTTGTGACCTGTCGTCGGTTATTGAGTTGCGCCTAGACCTCGATTGGGGTTGCATCGGGCTGCCTGATTGGGATGTTGGGTTTGTGGAAGCCGTCGATGGTCTTCCTGCTGGAATGTCTGGAAATAATGATATAATGTTTTTTATGATGCATTGATCACGTGACCGATTTATAGATTTTTAGACCTCCCTTCCGCCCTTGGTGATTTTTTTTTAAATTAACTATCCCACGTTACAACTGGCGAAAATCGTGAGATTTTTGGATTGAAAAAAATCGATTTTTTAAAATTCAGGTCACGTGATATTTTACTAGGGTGTCCCTTTCACCACGTAATATTTTCTGATTTTTCGTCAATTTTTGTCAATCTTTTATCAGGAGCTGCTGATTAATCACGTGACCGATTTTTAAGCATTTTTTACTCCTCCCTTTCCCTTAGTGATATTTAAAATTACCCCCTCCTCTATCCAACATCACATTTTTGAATTTTATTAAAAGAAATGTTGGACTTTTTTAAATTCAAGTCACGTGATATTTTACTAGCACACCCTTTTCTTCACATAATATTTCCTGATTTTTTGTTAATTCCTTCTATTTTAATTACCATTCATGAATTCGTTATTAATGAACTCTTAGATATTTTTTGAGCTAAAGGGTTGGCTGCTAAGAAAGTGAGAATTTTTGTTGGAAAATCAAAGGCGATTTGATCCTGATACTAAATAATTTTATTATGTAATGTATTTTTCATTTTGATCAGTAGCCACTTATCACGTTTTAAGGGGCTACCCGTTAATCACTTGACCGACTTTTAAAGATTTTTGGACCCTCATCCCCCTTGATATTGTTTTTAATTAACCCCTCACCCAGCATCACGTGTGTTTTTAATATCTAGGAAAAATCATAAGATCTTTGGATTTTTTTGAGAATTTTTAGTTTTTTTAAAAAAATTCGGGTAAAACATGAATGAATGTGATCATTCTCGTCTTTCGCCACGTAATAATTCGTGATTTATTGTCAAACCCACCCATTTAAAGCTCACAATTAATGAACACCTTGGATATTTTTGAGCTAGGAAGTTGGTATTTTCGTTGAATAATCAAAGTCGTAACGTATTGCCCATTGTGATCAGTAACATTTTTCGTCTGTTAAAGGGCTGTCCATTAATCACGTGAACCCCCCCCCCGCTTGGTAATATTTTTTAAAATTAACCCCTCACCCAAATGACGTGTTTTTTATTACCTATAAAAAATAAATTAATTTTTGGATTTTTTAAAAAAAAAATTATAATTTTGTTTCAAGATTGGGTAAAACATAAATGCACGTGAATTTTTGCCAAACCCCTCCACTACTTTTAAGGCTCACCAGTAAAGAACAGCTCCTTGAATATTTATCGACCTAAAAAAGAGTTGGCTCAAAGTGAGGATTTGCTTTTTCAGAAAATCAAAGACAATTTTTTATGAGACTGCATATTATGTCATGTATTGTGTATCATTTTGATCAGTGCAATCCCATGGATTTTATTAGCAAAAAATTGAATGAGAATTGATAAAGAATTGAACTTTTTACCTTTTAAGGACTTTTGTAGAGATTAAAACAAAAAGTAAACATGTGGTGCAAGGACAGTACTATATGGTACACGTGAAAATACATTCCAACCAAGTTCTAATATGATATCATATCAAATTGGATAAAATTATCAGATTGTTTTAGTTTCTACCTACCTCTGTATCCCTCTGACATCAATTGAGCGCCTAAAGTGGGCACTGCACGACCTCTGTGCACCGGAAACATGGATTCACCTGCAAAAAAAAAAGATTGTAATTAAATTAATTCAAATAGTAAGATTGTAATTAAATTAATTCAGTAATTTATATTTATATACTTTTATTCTACTTACAGTCGTTGGTGGTGTTTGGTTCCGAGATGGTGCTTGCCGAAGGACTCGAGGAACGTACACTGACACTTCGCATAATGTGTGAAGATGATAAGGATCTCGATACTAAAACATGTGACAAAAATAAATTAAAAAAAATAATTTTTTTTTGAAATATGATAATAACACGAATAAGGTTACTAAGCACATCGATGGACTACTATAAACTATAAACATTATATATGAAATTGCGCTAACACAATTAAGATTTAATTGGCAATTGATTGGAACAGATACGAAATGATAAATAAATAAATAAATAATATTATATAAGTGAATTTTATACTATGATGTACGATTAATGAATTATTCAAGTGAGTATGGAAATAAAAATAATGGAAAAAATGAAGCGCCAAAAACATTAAAATTATTTAAATACTTTCACAAAATTCATTGATACGAACTACGAAAAGAATTTGACTGCTAAAAATGAATCGTACTAAAATATTGACAAAAATCTTTTGATGTATATTACTATTATCTTACTACTGGGTCAATTCTCGGATAAGCTGTGAATTAATTTAAATTAAATCATTAATAAATAAAAAGTATGATACTATACTATATACAATGTTGGAATAAATGCAATACACTAATATATAAGCTATAAGCTTTCAAGCTAATGGATAATTATAAGCGATTTAATAAATAAGTTAATTTGCTAAATTTACAGGAGGTTATTCATATATTAAATTGGTGTGCCTTAAGGCAAATGTGTAAATAATCACGTATAATTTATATTTTACAATTTTGTTCGAACAAACGGATTATCTAGCAAGAATATAAATTTCTTTGAAAAGTTAAAAATAATTGAACAATCAGAAGTTTATAATCTATTCTCAAGTCTTGACAATTAAAACCTTAACATGGATATTTTAAGGAAACACAGTATAAGACAAATAATAATAATATAGGTTTCTTGGTTTTGCTGATGAATTACTTTGCATCGATTTTGTCATATATGAAAGCATTATAAGAATTAGTTCAAAGTGGCATTTTGCTTTAAGGCAAGTTGCATGAACTTCCCGATAAATGCAATAATTGATTCAATCGACCGAAATTGAGATCTGGATATTTAGATGAAATTAGTTCAATTGTACTATTAAAATATCATGTACGTAGTTCTTGATATTATTCAAAGATTTAAATTAATGGTAACATTTTTTACACAACTAGAAGATTTTTCTAGACTTATTATTCCGCTAGTTAGTAATAAAAAAAGGCTTTTAAATTTGTGATATCACAAAAGCGACTCTTGACACAAATCTTGATCATATTTTTTCAAGAATTTTTAAAATTAAACGACTTTTCGTTGAACCGTAATATTTTAGTATGCTCTTTAGAACCATGATGTCTATCAACATAAAAAGTCACATCGAAATTTTTTTTTATCAGTTAATCACTTAGAAACGGCTCGGCCGAACTTTATACAATACTAATCATCACGATTTACAAATAATATCTTTCAAGGAGTTTTTAAAATTTTAAAATCGATTCAGAAATTTTGGCTAAAACGTGGATGAACAATCTTCATTCGGCTAGGCCGATCGGCGCACAAAACTGAGAAACGATAGTCCTCATGGAGATACATCGAATAGCTTCTAAATTTTTGAAATCGGTCCATACGTTTTGGAGAAAACGTCGCTTTACGGCAAAAAATCTGTTCACACACTCACACACTCACACACTCACACACTCACACACTCACACACACACATACACACACACACATACTTTTTCCAAATTTGATCTCATTCGATTCAGAATGGCTTGAAACGTCGAGAAAACATAAAATTAGCGAGTCGGATTTTTTTATGAAAACATAAACTTCTCCTTCGGGAAGTTAAAAAAAAATATCCGAACACCAAAACAGTTTTATATGAACAACCTCCACACAAGCGCAAAAAGCTCTCAACTACAACTACTTTTACTACATACTATTACTACTAATCATGCACCTATCTATCTACTACTACTAAAGCTTTAAAATTGTTACAATGCCCCGCACCTCCCGGGCTGGTGACAAATTGGGCACCGCCGGCACCACCGCCGGCACCTCCGCGCAAATCCGGTATCTGTGGTTCGTTCTGCATGCGGTGGGCGTGGCACAGGGGCAGACGCCTAGAGGCGACAACCACCGCCGTCGTCTGCTCCAGTTCGACGTAGGATGATGATTCCGAATCGTCGTCTACGGAGGACATTGTCAGATCGGAGGGAACAACGATAGAATCGATTGGGGGTAATAGATATAGGGTTGTGTTATGCAATGCAATGCAAATTTACTACTACTGTGGTGAATATAAATTTATGTACTTGGTATTTGACCTTTGCCTTATCCGCCACCATCCCCGAATTGCATATATATATATGTATATATATATATATATATATATATATATATATATGTATATATATATATATATATATATATATATATATATATATATATATGTACCAAAGCAATTTTACCAAAAATAATATACAAACATGTACAACAAATCGAGCAGATGATTTTAAGATTTGAATGCACCAAATACTACCCGACTACTTTCTGAATCCAAAAACTTTTATGCATGATATCCAAAATTGATTAAAAACTGATTGCATTTTGTTATAAACAAAAGTACACCCATACCTCGCTTTGCGTTTTTTTTACTGTTTACAGTTACTCACTGAACGCCATTGCGTTTCCAAAGTTGCATTGTTTTGAGTCCGAGTAAAATTAATGAAAAGTCTAATTTGTGGAATCCAGAGTTTAAAATTGGAATTTTCGGAATCCAAACCCTTGAAATTTGCGGAATGTAGATCATTGAAATTCGTATATCCGCAATATTAATATCCCTAAAATTCTAATCTCCGGAATATTCAGGTTTTTGCAAATCAGATCTCCGGAAAGTAGACCTTTGGAATTCGTATATCCGGAGAATCCAGATTCTTAAAACTCGAATCTACGCGAAATGTAGATCCTTGAAATTCTTATCTGCGGAATCCAGATCCTTGAAACTCAAATTTCTCGATTATAGTCGAGATCCTTGAAATTTAAATTTCTGAAGTCCACATATGCGGAATGCAAATCCTTAAAATTCTAATCTACGGAATCCAGATCCTTGAAATTCGATTTTCTGGAATCCAGAACCTTGGAATTCAAACCCTCGAAATTCGAACTTTCGGTATCCAGATTCTGGGAATTTAAATCTGAAGAACCTACATTCTTGAATTTCGAATTTCCGGAATCCACATCCTTGAGAAATTCAAATCTGCTAAATACAGATCCATGAAATTCGTATCTCAAGAATCCAAACCTTTGAAATTCAAATCTCCGGAATCTCAGGTTCTTAAAATTGGAATCTTCGAAACACATTTCCTTAAACTTCGTATCTCCAGAATCTTCAGATCTTGAAATTGGAATTTGTAGAAACCGAGATCCTTAATATTCAAACTTCTCGAATCCAGATCCTTGAAACAAAGCCCTTAAAATGTGAATCTGCGGAATCCAGATCCGTAAAATTCGAATCTGCGAAATCCAGATCCCTATAATTAGTATCTCCAGAATCCAAATCCTTGAAATTCAAATCTCCGAAAGGGTTAATTATAAATTGTTTCCTTGAAATGAGATCCTTGAAATTCCGTATCTGCGGACTCCAGATACTTGAAATTTGATTTTCCGGACTCCAGATCCTTGAAACTGGAATGTCCAGAATACAGTTCCGAATTTGAATCTCAAAAAATCATATCTGTGGCAACCAGATTCGAATCGGTGAAATCAGAATATCCTTGAAATTCAAGTCCTCCCTTGAAATTAGAGTTTGCGGAATCCAGATCCATAAAATTCGATTTTCCAGCACCGAGATTCTTGGAATTCGAATCTCTAGAACTCAGATTTTTGAAATTCGAATTTCCAGAATCCAGGATCCTTTAAATTTGAATCACCAAAATCTCGAGATCCTTTAAATTCGAATTTCCCGAATCTTAAGGTCCTTGAAATTAAAATCTCCGGAATATAAAACCTTGAAATTCGTATCTCCGTAATCTTCAGATCCTTGAAATTCGAATCTCCAAAATATTCAGATCCTTGAAATTCGAATTTCCGGAACCGAGATCCTTGAAATTCAAATCTTGGAAACCGATATCCTTGAAATTCGAATCTCCCGGATTTAGATTCTTGAAATTCAAATCGACGGAATCTTAAGACCTCCAAATTCGAATAATAGCAATCCAGATCTTAAAAGTCCGAATATCCGAAATCCAGATCCTTAAAATTCGATTTCCTAAATCCAAATTCTTGAAATTCTAATCATTGGATTTAAGATCCTTGGAATTTAAATGCCCGGCACTATATCCTTGAAATTCGATTTTTCGGAATACAGGTCCTTGAAATTCAAATTTACTGATTTAAAATCCCTGAAATTCAAATCTCTGGAATTTATATACTTTAATTTTGAATCTTCGAGATCGTCATCCTTGAAATTGCCAGAATCCAGATCCTTGAAAGTGCATTCTCCGAAAGGGTTAATTATAAATTATTTTTAATAAATTATTTTTAATAAAATAATTTCAAAATTGATTTTAAGAAAAATTTTGTTGTAATTGCCCGTGTATTTTTTTTTCTTTTTAGTTTTATAAAATAGTATTTTCGTAACCCTGGAAGTTACCTAGAATCTTTAAATGCTTTGCTAAAAAATTGTTAGTTTAATTTGTTCAATTGCGTCGTTTCGAATGTAATTCCTATGAAAATTGAGGTATGGGTGCATATTAATAAGAATTTCCTTATAAACCAGAAAGTCAGTTGTTTAATGATTTAAAATATGATTTTAAAAATAAAGTCTGATAGTAAAATATTTTAACTAACGTTCTAATATTAATTTAAGATTTGTGTTTGGGCAAACGATTAAAATAAATACAAATATTATTACATGATTATAATTCTACCTTCTTGGATAATCATCAAAATCATTTGGTGCATCAAACCTTAAAATCGAAATATGCATTGTATCACAATCTGTTTACATGTACGATAGGGAAAGAAGCAAGAAACTTTCGCTAAATACACAACCAAAATTAAAAAAATAAAAACAAATATGTAATAAAAATTTATATGTGAGTATAATTTATTCTTACGTGATCCAGCATATCGAACACATTTTGCAGGATGGATTTCTAAGACGGTGAACAAATCTGCGAGGAACACGACCAGGTTCTGTTTCATTGCTCTAAAATAATAAAAAAATAGTTACCATCTTAATTAATTAACCAAGTAATTAATTTTAATTTCTATATACAAATGATTAAAACCACAAATGATTTAAACCACAAATTGGTGAGACTCGTCATACGGAAACCAACAAATATTTTAGTCATGAGTTCCATAATTTCTTACCCTCTCATGTATGTAATATCTTCAGGAGTCATATGAAAAACAGAAAAGGGCAGTGCATTCTGTGAAAACTGTTGGACTAAGGACAAGTTGTGTACACTTTGCTGCACCGTTGGTAGATTAGACAACTGGAAACAAAAAAATACAATAAAAATAAGATAGTGTTATTTCTAGTAAATAATTGTTCTGTACTTGTATTTTATCAGCAGGCAGTTCATCGGGACAATAAAAGGACACCAAAGCTGCCAGAGCGATGCCATCACAAAGGTCCTTGTATTCTCTGACTCGAGGAAACTCCGATAACGATTTGCTGCTTTCTTTCTCTTCACCATTCTGCAAAAATAAAATAATAAATAACTAGTGTTGTATGGCATAGTGCCTTAAGGTAAATTGCTGGAACTTCCCGTACCGTAATGAAATATTCGAGAAATTTTAAACGTTTTCAAATATATTATTACAAATACTGTAACTTTCATTATTTTTGCTATCTTGTTATATCTGAGCAAATCAAATGTAAATCATAAATCATGAATCAATTTATATCCAGAACATTAACAATCGTTATTTCATTTCGAATTCAATTATAAAAAAAGTTGCCTAATTTACCCAAATTTAAAAAAGTGCTCCCGTATAGTCACAGTCTAAACGCATTTGCAAATAATTCTGTGCGACATTTTCACTTATACTGTGCTTAACTTGGCGACATTTTCGCATTTTCCAATAGTTTTCACAAAATTGAAAAAATGCTCCAGTACATAAACAGTCTAAACGCACTTGGGTAAAACATTTGTACCAGAGTGGCGCTTAGACTGTGTTTAGCTTGGGTGATTTTTTGATTCAAATTTTTAATCCAAAATTACAAAAATATTTTATGGAAAATAAAAAAAGATGTAATAATTTCTTATCATATAAAGCAAATTGTTTTGTCAATACAAGCAGGAAGTTTTTAGATCATTCAAATCGAACTCTTAGTTCACTCAAAAACTGCCATTTTTTGCACATTTAGCTCTGTATCTTCGAAATGGCGAGACCTGTCTTTGCCAAAAACTAATCACCTCTTCTCCCAATCATTACAAATAGAATGTTTTTTAGATCAGGGCTTCTTAAACTTTTTTATATAGCGACCCCTTTCAAGCTTAGGAAATTTTAAACGACCCCCTCCCTCCATATAATGAAATATATATTAACCGTAGATGTAGATGTAATATCACACTATTTTACAATGTAAATAAAATAAGGATTAAAGGTAAAGAATATGTACTCATTCATGCCACATATATATAATTGGAAACGTTGACATAAAACTATATATTTATTCAATAGAAAAAATAAACTTTTGTAACATTTTTTTCAATGAAAACATATTATTAACATCAAACAATATTAATGTGACGGATGTGATTGTTTATTTTTACACAAATAATTAAATCTAGGCTCAATTTGAGTTAGTGCAGATCGTAATAAATTTTCAACGTTTATTAATGTTAAACGGTATTTTGATTTTATGTAAGTTAATATGAAAAAGGATGATTCACATAAATATGTTGAACAAAATGGCAGTAATTTGTTTATTGCCATTTCCGATTGTAGGGGATATTCTGATTTGATTTGTATCCAAAATTCATGCATAGGCACTTGAGAAAATCTGAGTCGCGAGGTAATATCACTTGTTACTTCGGCTTTTAAGTTTAAAAAATTAATTTCTTCCATTTTAATTGCAAATGGATTGCAAAAACTAATCAGCACATCTCCCTATCAATAGGGATCGAATGTTTTTTAAACCATTCAAATCGGTTGATCCGTGTGCCCGAAAACGTGGACGAAAAAATGCGGACATACAAAACACACACACACACACACACATCCATTTTTTCTGAGGTATGCCCTTTAAAAATGTTCAGAAACTTTCAAAACGTCGAGAAATGCAAAAATTTCATTTTCGATTTTCGGCCCATTACTGTAACTACTCTACGGGAAGTTAATAATAATAAACAAAGATTACCAAGTATGTATAAGGTATGCCATCTAACATTTTTCATTTTCATTTTTTTTCAACGCTCAGCCGAGACTTTTTTCTTCATTTTTGAATGAAATTATTATAATCATTATTAAATGAAATAATTTCATTATGAACTGAAAGGATTGTACTTCCAAATAAAAAAATAAATTTTAGAAAATATACAGTAGTTTGTAAAAAAAAATATTTGGCGGACCCATAGACCTTATATACATGGACTGCTAGTCCCCATACATTTCTCAGGTACAAAAGTGTCAAAAGATGTTCTATGGTATGAGGGCATATGAGGGTAATTTCGCGGCCGAGATATGTCAAACTCGATTGCTTAAACGTCAAATGAAAGTCCGTGTGTTCGAAATTGTTGGGAAAATATTATATAATATACAATTTATGTTGAACTAATGAATGTAATGAACTATTTATTTATTAACTTCCCGTAGGGTAAGTTATTGTAATGGGCCGAAAATCGGAATTGAAAATTTTTACATTTCTCGACGTTTTGAAGGTTTCTGAACATTTTGGCATACCTCAGAAAAAATGGATGTGTGTGTGTGTGTGTATGTATGTATGGATACAAATTTTCGTCCACGTTTTCGGGCGTACGGATCAACCGATTTGAATAGTTCAAAAAACATTCGATTCCTATCGATAGGGAAAAGAGCTGATTAGTTTTTGGCAAAGGCAGGTCTAGCCGTTTCGGAAATACGAAGCAAAGAGTGCAAAAAATAAAAAATCGACCTTTTGAGAGAACGGAGTAACGGATTTGAATGATCTAAAAAACATTCAATTAGTAATGATTGGAAGAAGTGTTTATAGTTTTTGGCAAAGGCAGGTCCCGCCATTTCGAAGATACGGAGCTAAATATGTAAAAAATGGCGGTTTTTGAAAGAACTAAGCGTCCGATTTAAATGATTCAAAGAACTTTCTGCTTGTCTTAACAAAATAATTGATTTTGGAAAAAAAATTCAACTTTTTTTTTTATTTTATTTTTAATTCTGACTATAGTTCTAATATACTTTAAACAAATAATTTCAATTCTGCAATTCAGTTTATATAATTCTTATAAATATTAGACAATGTTACAATATTAATAATAATCTATTTGAAAACATTCAGTATTCCTCGAACATTTCGTTACGGTACGGGAAGTTCCAGCAATTTGCCTTAAGGCACGATGCCATAATTGCCTCAAGACAGAATTCCACTTACAACTAGTTTATTTATTTTAGTTAAAGTGTTCAAGGGAAATCAGAAAAAAAAATAAAAAAATGTTTAAATTCACTGAAAATAAGAACAGTTGACTAGAGCTATTATGGAAATTAGAAAGAAATATTTGTTTAATAATAAAATATTGTGTAATAATGAAATATTTGTTTAAATGTAATATATTTATTATTGGTGTTTAAAAAGCACAATTTTTGGAAAGTGGCGTACATGTTTATCAACTTCGCTTTTTTATGTTCTTCATGGTGCATTCTATTTGTTAAGTACATTTTACCACAGACCAAACACATTTTAGAAGACATTTTACTTCTTATTAGAATTTGTCTGCTTCAAAAAATTTTAAAACGCATATTTTTATCCTCTTATAGGTAAAAAACACGAGCGATCAAACATCTCGTAACTGTAAAATTTACGCGATCGAGAGCATTCGACTAATCTCGGTATAGTTCGTGTTCGTATTTGACATATCTCGGCCGCGAAATTACCCTCATATGCCCTCATACCATAGAACATATTTTGACACTTTTTATGCGCTCACCTAGCAGTCCATGTATTGTATAAAGTCTATGGGCGGACCCTATACCTTGTTTGAAAGAATGCTTACCTGTCTATTTCTCGCGGCCAGACAGACCGCCGCCCTGTCAACCCATCGCAAAAGTTCCGTCTCGTGCTCCATGACGCCCGCCACAGGCGTCAAACGCGCATCCTCAGCCCCAATATTAATACTGACACCTGCATTTCGCGTCATTCTGTCCAGGGCGGCGCTTACGCGCTGGTTGGAGCAGACCTCCTTCGCGTACACCGCCATTATGGATTCTATCACGCACATGTGAGCATCCTGGAAGAATATAATATTGTTATGTTAATCTTATATATAAAAATGGAGCTCTCTTTCAAATGTCTTAATAAAACTCGAAAACGGCTAAACCGATTTGGCCAGTCTTAGTCTTGAAAAATTCGTGCCGATTCAGAGATGGTCGGAAAGGTGAGATATTATTTCAAAATCGCGTAGAAACTTTACATTTTTAATTTGAACATTTTTGTAGAAGCGTAATTTGAATAAAACGATGGACGGTGGCTAATACGTCAAATGTCAAACGTTTTTGACAGATGATGTTTAATTACTTTTAATAGAATGTTCTGCGTAAATATTAATTAATTATGATTAAATTGTAGTAAGTAGTTTTGTTCGTAGTTTTATTTATATACAAAAACGTTATTAAACGGGCCGCAAGTGTTACTAGAAACTAATTCTTTCTGATTTTGTTACACCTTTTAAAATACTTCAATTTCCAATACGTATATCTTATGCTATAAATCACAAAGGCAGACGATGATTTTTTGTGTGATAAATTTAAAAAATCAATGTTTTAGTCGTGAATAAACAAAAAAATTATTCATCCACATCTACAGGTATGACTAAAAATATTGGATAACCCTTGGCATTAAAATAAATTGAGCTATTGGAAATAAATTTGTTCTATAAATTGCAGTGTATAATTTTTAATATACTATTTTATTGAACATATTTTAATATTTGTTAAAGGGATAATTAAAGTGTTAACTGTGGGAATTGAGAATCATAATTTTATTTTAAGCAGTTCTAATTCGAAAAACAATATTTATTATTTTTAGGTAAACGGTAAATATTAGTATAGGATATTAAAAAAATGTAGATGTGGGTACAGGACAACGTCTGCTGGGTCATCTATTTATTTATTTTTTTATTTATTTATTTAAATATATAGCCCACAGATTTCTCCAAAAAGGATTCAAAAATACAATTATTTTACATAATGAATAACAATTAAAATATATACAAAATTACAATATATAGTTAGTAACATAAAATGCTTAAGATAAAATTACATATAATGCAGAATGTAATAATATTATTTATAAACAGAATAAGATAAAATAATGAGATATTTGAAAAGAAAATAAAAAGGTTAACTTGTGCAGATGGAGATTATTTGATTAGGTGAAGTGTTGTGAATATCTATTTCATTATTAATTAAGTTAAAGTTAGAGGACATAAGTAAAATAGGCGAATTTAAAAGAGAATTAGATTTAAGAGTAGGATAATTGAAAAATAATTGTGAACGCGTAGATAGCCTTGGAACATTGAAGGATAGTTGATTGAGAATAAGAGGCAGTCTATAGAATTATTGCAAAGTTTAAATAAGAACATAATTGTACAGATAAATCGACGTGAGGCAAGGGAAGGAATATCAAATTCTTTTAGTAATGTATTGTGGTCAAAGCCACGTTCAGGGTAAATTTTATATGTTTTATAATAAAGGTATTTCAGAAATTTTCGCTGAACCTTCTCTATCGCATCCGAGTTGTTGATTTGATGAGGATACCAAATAATCGAAGCATATTCTAATTTTGAACGTACAATAGAATAGTACATGCAAAGAAGTGCATTGGTAGATTTAAATTGTTTACAATTTCTCAATATCTAGTATATTAATAAGTATTAAATTACTTTAGAGATACAATTTCTCAATTGTCTTCTATCTACTTACAATTCTGAGTGGGTTTGTCTGAATCAGTACGGTTTCAGTGAGTTCCCTATTCGATTGCACCAGACATCCCTTCCTGGCAAGGGCTGTAAGGACGGCCTGGTGCCCGAGCACCCTGCAGAGAGGGTCCCCGTAGGCGCTGGACAGCGCCAGGCCGTACAGCTCGCATGAGGCGAGCCTGGTGGCAATTTGAGGACGCAGTTGCTCACGATCCTGAAAAAAAAGATAAATTGAATATGAGCAAATGGAATTTATTAGTTAGAGGGTTGTTGTTAAAATACTAATCCCTACAATCAATCCAGACCTATATAATATAAATTTTAGGCCAAGATTTCTGGATTCCAGATTCTTTACATTTAGTTATTCAGAAAACAGATTCTTAAATTCAAATATTCAGAAAAGAGTTTTTATAAATTCAAATCCAGATCCTTGAAATTCCAGTAAGCCAGATGTTTGAAAATTAAATGTTCGGAATCCAGACATTCTTAAAACTCGAATTTCCGGAATCTCGACCTTTGAAATTCGAATTTGCGGAGTACAGATCTTTGAAATTGGAATCTCCGAAATCAGAATCATCGAAATTCGAATCTACGGAATTCAGATCCTTGAAATTCAAATCTTCGGAATTCAAAACCTTAAACACGAATTTCCAGAGTCAAGATCCTTTATCAGTTTATTTTTATATATTTTTTTCTCCATATTTGTCTTCAGTTTTTTTTTATATTAACTATAGTAAATACGCCACTAGGCTTTTATACTAATTTGTAAACAATCAATTGTAAACAACTTGTCAGCATTCTCTGCTAAATATAATTATTTTTATAGATTGCAGAATGAAATTAAAATAAACAAAAGATCTTTAAAATCCGAATCTCTAAAATCTAGATCTTTGAATTTAAAAATCTCCTCAATCAATATCCTTGAAATTCTAGAAGGATTCAAGATCTTTGAAATTCAAATCTCCAGAATCCAGATCCTTAAAATTCGAATCTCCAAAATCCAGATCCTTAAAATTCGAATCTATGGCATCCAGATCTTGAAATTCGAATCTCCGGATTTAAGGCTCTTGAAATACGAATCTGCGGAATCCAGATCCTTAAAATTCGAATTTTCGGATTTAAGATCCTTGAAATTCGTATCTGCGGAATCTAGATCCTTGAAATTCAGATCTTCGTAATCCAAATAATTGCAATTCCTTACAACGCAATTATCTTGTTTTTGGAATTTTGAAATTCATTTTCTCTGCAATATGAATTTTTTGACATCCAGATTCCTAATTATCTCCATTATATATTCAGATTCTTTAATATCCACCAGATGCTCGAATCCAGATCTTTCTGATTGGATCTTTGAAGGTTTCCCCTTTTTACCCCGTTTTACCCCTTATCCTATACATGATTTTGGATAAAAATTTACCTCATGTTCCCTTTAGAAATCTTAAAGTCTGGATTTTTATTTTTAAAATTCACTTTCTTTGAAATGCACATTTTTAAAAATGCAAATACCAAGAAATCTCAATACCCAGAAATCAGTATTCTTAAAAATCTGCATTAGATATCCGGATCATCCAAATCCAGATCTTTAGGCATAAAAACGAGATTTTTTGGAATATACATACACGGAGGAATCAATTTCATTTGGGATTTTTTTGTTTTTTAAAATCTGAGTTTTTGGAATCTGGATTTTAGGAATCTGGATTATTGGGGGCATTTTTGCTTGGGATCTGTATTCTTCAAATCAGAATTCTTGGAAATTGTATTCTTGGGGAGTCTGGATCCTTAGCAACAAAATCGAGGACTCTTTAGAACAAACTTTATATTCTCAGGATCCAGACATTCGGATGCACATTTTAAGATATCTAGAATGCAGAGATTCTTAGGATCTTAGATACTCGAAATTACTCAGTTCTTTTATCCCCCCTTATTCTATATAATAAAATTAATAAAAAAAAATTACCTCGTGGTCCCTGTAGAAAGGCTCTCGCATATTTTCCGGCACCCGATTGTTGTAAGCCTTTGCCAGGAGCCATTTCACGCTGGCACGCTGCTTGGCCTAAAAAAAAATATATTTACATTTTAATTATGAACTTTATACATTTAGATAAAGTTAACACTTTATTTTATTACCCTCTTTGAGGCAAGAAACTTAAAATAAAGAAATCTGAAACTTGCACGTCTTCAGCATTAGCTTTTATGATCCACTTACTTTACTAATCGATCTAATTATCTAATTAGTTCCTAAAATTTGCATAATCAAATGACGGTTCGATTAAGTAACCACCAACAATTAAATTCCTGATCGGTTATATGACCAGAAAAGTATTCTTTTCGCTAATGCAATGCAATCATGTCATATTCGAAAGTGCTCATAAATGGTCATAATCTAAAAAATAAAACTGCAACTAATAAACACCACGTTATATAATTGAATAGCACTCGTTAAAGTTAATGGAGGAAAAAATATAGGGACATAAAAAATAACTCGTCGTAAAAAATTGAAGAAGATGCAATAAGAAATACTTATTTGATAGTGTATGGCAATAATCAATTGCACAACCATGAGGATCAAGAAGCAAGTAAAGTGTTACAAAAAATGCTCCTTGCTTCCAAAGAACAAATGGAAAAGTGTCAACAACTCCATCGATCTGATTATTGATATATCGATAATCAATAATGGAATTAGAGGAGATGTATCTCCTTACCATCACTATTATTATTATTATTATTACTGATGTATAATAATAAGTGTGTCCATTGTAGCAGAACGCGACGGGAGCAGAATAAGAGGAGGAATTCTTTGGGAAAAAATCGTTCGATATGATTTGGAGTGGAACTAACGATCTCGGCTTCGACTCGCCGCTAATTGATATGAAATTCTTCGATAACACACTGAGAGCACAATTCGAAGCTGGGCAGGGCAGGACAAGTTAATTATCGATTGAGGTAATTAATTAATTGCATACCTAGTAATTATATATATATATATATATATATATATATCATATAATCTGCAATGCCACTCAACAGCTATTCGGATTTTAATAAATCTCTTCAGAGTTTGCCAAACAAAACGAAATAGTGGTAACGAACTAAAAATATAAGGGGATAAATGCGATAAATGACTTCGGCATTTTTGATAAATGACCGTTCCAGAAATGTGATTTGACTTAAAATTTGAGCTCAAATGGTGATATTAGTTCAATTGTGACTAGGAACATGTAAATTCGATGACTAAGATATGCAAGAGGTATCCTATTTTAAAAACAGGGTTAATTTTGCTCATCTGTGAGTCTTTTATACATAAAAAAAAGAATAAAAAATAAAGGGTATAGTGTTCATTCTACAAAAACGAGGTATTTATTTATTTATATGCGAAATAATGAAAAGAATTAAAAGAATATTTTCTAATTTACCAAATAACTAAAGTAGACTAACATAAGTAGTGTTCTCACTAAGTTGGTTGAGTTCTTTTTTCTCTTATTGTTAGTAGATTTTCAGTTTTCTATCCTTGAATAGAATTTCAACTTGATCTACAGCAGAGTCGGTTTTATTCAAGATTCAATAGATATACAAAGTATATTATTTTTTATGAAATATAGTAAGAAAATAAAAGGTGTCCATTATAAAAATAAAGAAAATATTAAATGGTTTTGAATCTGAACAACAAATTATGTTTTTTTGCTTTTGTTGTTACCGTGTATACACGAAGCCGAAAACTTGATTTCGAAGATAAAATATGTTTTGACATCGATTCTTAAAAGTTGATCGATAAAAAATGAATTAATTGGCGACATCATTATATTTATGACATATATATATATATATATATATATATATATATATATAGATTATATAATGAACATATATAGAATTTAGTTCTGAATTTTACGTTGAATTTTAGACGAATTGTAAGAGAAGCGCAAGTGATTCCTGGTACAAAATTTTAATATTGAGACCTAATTAAAAGCCTTTTTTTCATTCAAAATGTTATTATAAGCTAAGGAGTGTTATTATGGCAATACTAAGGAGTTCGAAATGAGACCTACTCTAGAGTTGCATTTATAAATAAAATATGCCTGAGTCAAACTACTGTTATTTTGATTTGTGTGCTATTTGGAGGTTAGTTTTCAGACGTTGACAGTCTCAAAAATTTAAATAAACGCTCGTATTAACACCATAGGTATAGCTATTCCACAGTTCTGAAACCACCAGAAGTAGAAAACAATTTATGAAAATGAAATGAATTTGACATACTAAAAAAGTTGTTATATTTTACTAAGAACTAGATAAAATTGACTACCAATCCTTATAAACAATTGATTGAAGTGTTGAATAAAAATTTTAAGTAAATCCAATACAAACTCGTCCTTATGCATAGTCCTAAGTATGCAATACAAGGTTTCGGGACATTTTTTACAAATTTCGAAATAACTCAAAAATTTTGTCCAGGAAATGCTTTTTTGTTTAACTTAGCAGAAACTAGATAAAAATTACGACTAATTCTCATAAACAATTTAGTGAAGTCTTGAATAAACATTAAAAAAAAATCCAATGGAATCACGCCAATTATATATTGTCACATACAAGCTTTCGGGTGCATTTTTTCACAGTTTTTTGAATAACTCAAAAATTTTATCCAGGACACTATTTTTCATTGAGTTTAGCAGAAACTAGATAAAGGTTACTACTAATCCTTATAAACAGTTTAATGAAGTCTTAAATAAAATTCTTAAGTAAATCCAATACAAACTCGTCAATGTATAAGACATTGACCTAAATATGCAATAAAAGGTTTCGGGACATTTTTTTACAATTTTCGAAATAACTCAAAAATTTTGTGCAGGACACTCTTTTTCGTTTAACTCAGCAGAAACTAGGTAAAATTTACTACTAATCCTTATAAACAGTTTATTGAAGTCTTAAATAAAAATTTTAAATAATTTAAATATAAACGCGAATTATATATTGTCCTATACAAGCTTTCGGGTCCATTTTTGCACACTTTTTTTTTGAATAACTCAAAAATTTTGTCCAGGACACACTTTTCTGTTTAAATCAGCAGAAACTTGATGAAATTTACTACTAATTCTTATAACCAGTTTAATACAGTTGTAAACAATTTTTTCGAATATATCCAATACAAACTCGCCCCTATACATTGTCCTAAGTATGCAATACAAGTTTTCGGGACATTTTTTTTACAATTTTCAAAATAACTCAAAAATTTTATACATGACACTATTTTTTGTTTAACTCGGCAGAAACTAGATAAAATTTACTACTAATTCATATAAACAATTTAGCAAAGTCTTGAATAAAATTTTGAATAAATCCAATTTTAATATGTACCCGAAGATATAGTGAATGAATGCAATGTAGGAGAGTGAGAGTGGTCCAGCCAAAAATCTTCTGGCTGCAGTGTATTTAACTTTATATAAAATCTACTTTACCACAATGTCATTTTAATAATGTATGCATGTATATATGTTTGTATGTATATATGTATATATGATGACGTCGGTTTGTGTGTGTGTTAGTGTTTGTGGTGAGGTCATCCCGTCGTGTTGTCCATCTGATTGCCTGATTGTGAGTGCCACGCCTAATCGTAAGTATGTAAGTTGGTTAAATGGAATTCTTCGAGATTAGATATTAATGTTTGCATTTCTATGTTTGTGTTTTCTCCACAAACGAGAGAGGCACGAGCCTATGATACAAACCTCCACATACATACATACATACCTATACAAATGTATTACAGCTATTACTGTAACATTCTTATCTAATTGATTTATTACTGCGAGTACTACACCTGGATGAGATGCACCGTTTCATCTTTAGCACAAATATCGTAATAAGGCCGAATTTTATTATATATATATATATATATATATATATATATATATTAGGGTGGTCCTCAATACGGATATTTGCGAATTTCCTTGCTCACAAGGGCTCAAATGGTTCCCAATTGATAAAAAACAATTCTCTCAAAGTGGGATATTTATTATTCCTGTGGGAATAACATGGACAATTTTTTTGAAAATTAAGAAGAAAAAAATTAGGTATAAATTAGCGACAAATGAATTAAAAGTGAAAATTCGTGTCATTTTTTATTGAAAATTCGTCGCTCTGCAAAATTTTTGAAAAATTGTTCATGCTATTTCCATACAAATTTTTGATTGAATTGTGCTCTATCTAAACGTTAATATTGAGAGCTAAAACTTTTCGAGAATTGTTTTTTTTATCAATTTGAAACCATTTGAGCCCTTGTGAGCTAGAAAATTTGAAAATGTCCATACTAAGGACCACCCTAATATATATATATATATAATATATATATATATATGCATGTATTAACATTATATACAAAGCCAATGGAACAAATAAAAATAATAAATAAACAGTATAATTATTTATCAGTCTCGACAATATTTACTTCAAGTAGATAAGCCTTTGATATATTATTTTGTTGAAGCTATAATATGTCTTAAATCATTATATCTTTGCTGAATAATGAAATACATTTATGTTTGGCAAAAAAAGTACAAATTAGTTGTCAGTGGCATTTTGCCTTAAGACAATTTGTATAAACCTCCCTGATATGTGAGGTAAATTTTAGTCCTAATATAAAATGAGGCTTATCAACCTATAACAAAAGCCTCTAAAATTTTAGGATGTTCGCTAAGATCATAAACCTCACTCGCCATATTCATTAAAAATGCAAAAACCAATGAGCACGATTCTTAATGATACAACCCTTCAAATGGCTTTGAAATTTTCGAAATCGGTTCAGAATGGGGCTCACAAAAAACATACTTTTTCCAAAGTCGTTCTGAAAAGATTTAGAATCACTTGAAACGTCCAGAAAACAAAAAATTAGTAAGTCAGATTTCCTGGCAAAAACAAATTCTTCAGAAAGTTAATTTATCAATATAACACAGAGATCCAGCATTTTTTCATGAGGCACAAAAAGTTCGATACACCACTAGTTCTTCTACATCACTGTTGTACCTTAGTCGGTCCTTTAATCAATTTTTATTATATACTTATGTCAGAATTTAGTGTGCTAGGTTATTGTGCCCGTTTTCAAATTTCATCGATTTTATGCTAAATTCAGTTGTTCAGCCGACGCGAATTACAATTCTGCTCTCAATTTCTCGAATACACGCCACACAGTACGAAGTTTTATATTCATTTATTACGACGAGGAGAAATACTCACATTTATAATATACACAATATATATACACAATATATATATATATATATATATATTTAGAGAAATATAAATATTTAATGTACAACACGCAGCGCACTACCCTCGTCCTCCGGTACACATTGTATGCAGATGGATAATTATATATATATATATATATATATATATATATATATTTAATATAAATTATATAAAATTAATCATCTATAAATTATGTTTCTGGATCCTATCACAAAATCCTTGACATCCATTGAATCAAAATAATAATTGAATTAACAATAATGCGTGAATAAAAACAAACAAATAGCAATAAATACGTAAATGAATCTTTCGCATCAATTGTTAATGCTTTTAATTAGCATAAATGAAAACTGAATTTGCATAGAGAATTGTTCGAGAAAAATAATCGATTGATAAAAGATAGTTAACAAACACTTCATATATATATATATATATATATATATATATATACACCTAAGTCTGTTTTTACACGGTCTTTTTGTACACGGTTTTGATATAACACGGTTTGAAAATTGAACATTTTTAATTTTTTTATACGATTTTATTCCATTTAGCACGATTTGAAATTTTATGTACTTAATTTTTTTTGTCAAATTTAATTTTTGCGAATATCACAAAAAAGTATTTATGAAAGAAAAAAGTCTGAAACAAACGATAGTATCGATAGTTTGCGAACATTAGCTTAAAAATTTAAGTGAATTCCCCTTTAGTGCGTGCAAACAATTTTTACTGGTCAAAGCAAATGTGAATAGCACTCATTTAGAGGAATACCCTAAAAATTCTTGCTTTTCACTAATTTCAATAGGTTTTAGAGATTAGGAACAAATCACCCATTTTTGTATAAGATCAATGTCTTTTTTTGCACGTTTTTTTTTTACACGGATTCTTCTGGAACCAATCTCCGTGTAAAAACAGACTTAGGTGTATATATATTATATATAGGGTGGTCCTTAAAATGGTCATTTTCGAATTTCCTTGCTCCCAGGGGCTCAAATGGTTCCAAATAGATAAAAAACAATTCTCTGACAGTTTTAGCTCTTAATATTAAAGTTTAGATAGAGCGCATTTTAATCAAACTTCGTATGGAAAGAGCATGGAACAATTTTCAAAAATTTTAAAAATGTTTTTTAGAAGTAATTTAGCGAGCAAATGAATGAATAAAACCCATTCATTTGTCGCTAAGTTATACCTAAAACATTTTTTTTAAATTTTCAAAATTTTTTCCATGCTCTTTCCATACAAGCTTTGAATTGCGCTCTATCTAAACGTTAATATTAAGAGCTAAAACTTTCAGAGAGTTGTTTTTTATCAATTTGGAACCATTTGAACCCCTGGGAGCAAGGAAATTCGAAAATGACAATTTTAAGGACCACCCTAATATATATATATATATATATATATATATATATATATATATATTTATAAAGCCAACCATCCTATAACGCGTACCGTGTAATATAAAAACCATGCTATAAGAAACTCAGATTTAACGTACAAAATCAGGCTAATTTATAGCGCGTTCTATGGAATCTTCTGTTACCGCGTTGTATGGAAACCGCGCTGTAAGAAATTCGGAGTTAGTACAAGTCGCAACATTTGCACTGCTTTATATGGAAGTCAACGAATAGAAAAAACATAATAAATAATAAATTGTTTTAATTGAATTCACGAGTTCATCATATAAGGATAAAAATTAAACAAGCTAAACTAAAATATTTTGCAAAATTATTTAAATAACAATTTCTTAGAAAGACTAATAACGTTCTGTAAAAGAACTCTGACACTACTAAAACCGATGTCGTCGTACAAAGCTATGATATAAACCGTGATTTGATACAAAATATAAAATAGTCGATATTAAAACCTCTTGCAACAATATCTAGTTACTACAGTCATTCATAGGTTTCGCGGAAGCAACTCATAGGCTGTTGAATGAAAACCGCGCTGTAGGAGTACCACGCTATAGGAGGGCTGTCGTAATTTCAGTTACGCGTTGTAGAAGTATAGATTTATATATTCAACTAAAACCTGCTATAACTACTGCTGCATCTCAGACAATATTTGAGCCAAGAGTCTTCTAGCTGCAAGGCCAAGGCTCTTACCACTGTGCCACGAGCAAGTTCGCTTCGATTTCATGAATGGCATTCTTTTGTGTTATGCAAAATCAATATTGCAAGAAATGTTAGTGTTACCGAAGTGACGCAACTTTTTCACCTGGCATTTCTGTTCTTGTGCATGTGTGGGAAGATGTGTGTGGTGCCCACATTTGCCTCCGCAATTATAACAACTATTTTTTATAATATATATATATATATATATATATATATATATATTTGTATTTATATATTAATATGTTTGCTCTCTCGTTGGCATTATTGTTGGTTCAAGCGATTTGCTTGAAGTGGGTGTGAAGTTGATACGACATTTATTGCAAAATTTTTAACAGGTTGCGTTATTTTGATATTTTTAAAATTTATTTCAATAATTTGATATTTTTGTGTAAACACACATCACACACATAATAGATCTTATTCTTAAAAAAGTCTTATTCCAAGTACTTGGAAGAATTTTACTTCAACGTTCTGGTGAACTATTGATGAGCAGTTGATGATGACCAATGATTTTATTTAGTTATTTATTAGATTTTTAGAAAGTAAATGATACAAATTTTTGTTAATTTCCAAGAATTTCTGTCCGAATCCTCATAAAGATATGCAAAGTTTTCGACAGATGCACCCAACAGATTTTTTTTAAAAAAAAAAACATCTTTCCCAGTTCCAAAAAAAAACTTCAACTCAACCTTCAAGTCAACTAGTAAAGTTTATAGTAACCAAATAAATATACAGCGGTACCTCGACTTACGAATGACTCGATATACGAGTGTTTTGTGATACGAGCCGCCAAAAGAGCGATTTGTTGCTTCGACATACGAGCAAAATTCGAGATACGAGCTTTGAGCGAATAAGAGTTTTCTCGAAAAATGTTAATGGCAAAATGAAAATATGAAAATGTTAGTCAGTTATAACAATGATTTTTCAATCATAGAAATATTTTGGCTGTTTTATGATAGTAAATTATTTTATAGTTAGTCATTACGATTATTTATTAATATTAATTGTGTAATAACGATTTACCCATGCGAATATATCGAGAATTATTTTAACATTTGAAATTTGACTATAAACTAGCTGTAAGTGAAATTCTGTCTTAAGGCAATTAAGGCATCGTGCCTTAAGGCAAATTGCTGGAACTTCCCGTACCAAAAATTATTATTTTTTTAAAAACGATTAACATTTTTGAAAAAAATTTACTTCGAAAAAATAAGATTTTTGACAAACAATTAGACAAAAAATTACTTTTTTTTTTAAAAAAAAATTTTTTTTAATTTTTTTTTATATTTTTTTTTTTTTGAAAAAAAAATGTTTTCTTTATTTTGACATATTTTGAAAGATCTAAACTTTTTTTCAAAGCAATCGTACTACTTTAACTGCATAAAGACGAAATATCAAACCGCGTAAGCGCCGCGTCGACGTCTAACGCGTAAACATTGGTACGAAACCCATAGGAATGTAAACCAAAATTATATTTATTGTTAAAATCTCTATAAAATATTTGATAATTTAATGTGCATATGTCTAATGATCATTTTTGACCGCCAAATGGCATTTTTTTTTACTTTTTTCATTAGATCTCCGAAACCGCTAGACCTGCCTTTATGAAAATTTGATCGGTTCTTCACCTTGTCAATACAAGTAAAATGTTTTTTGAATTATTAAAATCGGACGCTCCGTTCTCTTAAAAACTGAGTTACCGTTTTCGGCACTTTTTGCCCCGTATCTTCGGAACGGCTAGACCTGACTTCGCCAAAAACTAATCAGCACGTCTCCTTATCAATACGAATCGAATGTTTTTTGAATTATTCAAATCGGTTGATCGGTGTTCCCGAAATCGTCGACGAAAATTTGTATCCGCACATACATACACACACGCACACACACACACACACACACACACACACACACACACATACATCCATTTTTTCTAAGGTATGCCAAAATTTTCATTTTCGATTTTTTTGCGATTACTATAACTTACCCTACGGGAAGTTAATTAATAGTGACTATACATAGTTATTTTGAGTATGGGAGTTCAAAAAAAACTTGTCTAACTCATTTCCACAATATCATGAACTTTTTTTTTATTTTCTTATAAATTATAATATGTCTAAATAGAAAAACATTGAGTAATTAATTTGACAAATAACATAGAATTTTAAAAGAAAACCCAGTAGTTCAAATTTTATTAATGCACTAAATTTTATCTTAATTAAAATTTGGCATTACAATATCATGAATGAAAAGAAAAAACAATAATTAAATGAGTAAATAGTAAATTTATGTTTAATATTCAAAAAACTTAACAAAAATCACAGTACTGGAAAGAATTACCGGCATTTCAATGGATTTATATAGAAAAAAGTGCTTTGAGATACGAGTGATTCGACATACGAGTGTAGTTACGGAACGAATTATACTCGTATGTCAAGGTACCACTGTATTTATATATCGGGTTGGTCAAAAACCTGTCAACCTGTCAACCTGTCAACCTATCTACCTATCTACCTATCTACCTGTCCACTATCTACCACTTTACCCTTCTGAATGTCTACCAATAATTCTATTTATACAGAAATCAATGAATAATATGTAATAGAAATGATTATTTCTAATCACTAAATTACAATTTTTAAACTTTCTTGTGCAAGTCCGAAACATCTGGACCTGCCTTTGCAAAAATGTAACAAACTCTTCATCCCATCAATACAAGTGACATGTTTTTTGAATCATTTTAATCGGATGCTCCGTTCAGTCAAAAACTGAGTTGCTGTTTTTAGCACTTTTTTTAAGTATCTCCAAAACGGTTGGACCTG
Source organism: Ctenocephalides felis (assembly GCF_003426905.1). NCBI lineage: Eukaryota > Metazoa > Arthropoda > Insecta > Siphonaptera > Pulicidae > Ctenocephalides > Ctenocephalides felis. The sequence goes on along the minus strand of NW_020536999.1, from coordinate 2,434,939 downwards.
CCATTGCCAAAAACTAATCAGCACATCTCCCTATCAATAGAAATCGATTACTTTTTGAAGCATTTAAATCGGTTGGTCCGTGCGCCCGAAATCGTTGTCGAAAAATTGCGGACACACAAAGCAAAGCACACACACATCCATTTTTTCTAAAGTATGCCAAAATGTTCAGAAACTTCTGAAACGCAAAAATATGCAAAAAAAATTCATTTTCGATTTTCACCTCACCCTACTGCAAGTTAATAATAAATTAATGCCGCTTTTATTTGCACAAAAATATTATTTTTTGCGTTCTATATCAACTAAGCTATATTTATACTATTTAAAATATTATTACTATTATTCCGACGTCACAATGAACCAATAACATCACGATTATCGATATTTTGCAATCGATGAATAATATATGATTGCTAATCCGATTGTAAACAAATAAAATCAACAATAGGTTGGCAAACACTTTGCAAATCGGTTTAGAGAAAATAAAACAAAGATATCTCGACTTGTAAAAGGTTATGAGTAATATTTTAAATAGAGATTAAACTTTAATTATTATAATATTAAGAGCAATTAGAAACTGAAGTAATTACGTGACTTTATTAGATGGTAACCCAACGGTTGGCATATCGGTTTTTGAGGAATTTATTATTAATAAATAAACTAGTGGTGTATGGCATCGTACCTAAAGGCAAATCGCTGGTACTTCCCGTACTAAAAATTATTGTTTTTAAAAAAGATTATTTTTTTCTAAACTTTGAGATATTTTAAATTTTTGCTAAAAAATGTCTTTGGAAAAAAACTTTTAGAAAAAATGATTTTTTATTTTGAAATATTTTGGAAATTGAAAGTTTTGGAAACACACGCTTACCCTCCTTAGACAAGTTATTAATACTGATGAGTAAAGATATTGTTTATATTGAAAACATATGTTAATGCTGCTTGATATCAGACTGTCCGAAGTGTATCGAATCTAGAACTTCTAATTTGAAACCCATAGCTGTAACCACTAATACACGGGAAAGCCCATATCCAACCTTTAACCTTAAATTTTGTAATTTAGCGTATTGTGTAAAAAATAATTTATCTGATCATATTTAAATATTTTATAGTTTTCCATTTTTTGGCATTTTTTAACTTCCCGTAGGGTAAGTTACCTATAGTAATCCCAAAAAAAAATTGAGAATAATTTTTTCGCATATCTTCACGTTTCAAAGGTTTCTGAACATTTTGGCATACCTTAGAAAAATGGATATACGTGTGTGTGTGTATGTATGTTTGGATTCAATTTTTGATTAAAAAAACATTCGATAGCTACTGATGGGGAGATGTAAAATATCAGATATTTTATAGAGATTTTAAACATGTGTACTAATTTTGTTACAATTTTTTTGAGTTTCGTACTAAATATTTTAATACGAAACAAACTTCAAATTTTTCAGACGTTTTTTTTCAAAATTTTCAAAAATTTACAATTTTTTTTTAATTTACAATTCGCTTTAAAAATGTATATATTCATATGCGTTATTAGAACCACAGATGAATTCATTCGACACGTTTTGCTAATATTCTTAAGTGTTTTAAGCGATAAGATCGTAAAACTGTATATTATACGAACGAATAAATATACCTATAGTAATTATAACTAGCTGTAAGTGGAATTCTGTCTTAAGCCAATTAAGGCATCGTGCCTTAAGGCAAATTGCTGAAACTTCCCGTACCAAAAATTATTATTTTTTTAAAAACTATTAACATTTTTGAAAAAAATTACTTTGAAAAAATAAGATTTTTGAGAAACTATAAATTGGACAAAAAATTACTTTTTTTGAAAAAAAAATTTTTTTAAAAAAAATATTTTTTTTTTTAATTTTTTTTTTTTTTTGAAAAATTTTTTTTTCTTTATTTTGACATATTGTGGAAGAACTGAACTTTCTTTTCAAAGCAATCGTACTGCTTTAACTGCATAGGGACAAAATATAAGGCGCGTAAGCCCCGCGTCAATGTCTAACGCATAAGCATTGGTACGGAACCCATAGGAATGTTAACAAAATGTATACTTATTGTTAAAATCTCTATAAAATATCTGATAATTTGATGTGCATATGTCTAATGATCATTTTTGACCGCCAAATGGCTCATTTTTTTACTTTTTTCTCCATATCTCCGAAACCGCTAGACCTACCTTCATCAAAATTTTATCGATTCTTCATCTTGTCAATACAAGTGAAATGTTTTTTGAATTATTCAAATCGGACGCTCCGTTCGCTTAAAAACTGAGTTACCGCTTTCGGCACTTTTTGCCCCGTATCTTCGGAACGGCTAGACCTGCCTTCGCCAAAAACTAATCAGCACGTCTCCTTATTAATACGAATCGAATGTTTTTTGAATTATTCAAATAGGTTGATCCGTGTTCCCGAAATCGTCGACGAAAATTTGTATCCGCACATACATACATACACACACATACATACATACATACATACATACATACATACATACACACACACACACACACACACATACATCCATTTTTTCTAAGGTATGCCAAAATGTTCAGAAACCTCTGAAACGTAAAGATATATAAAAATTTTCATTTTTGATTTTTTTGCGATTACTATAACTTACCCTACGGGAAGTTAATTATATCTTTAAATTTTTTTAAAACAATTGTTATTAGTCATTGATCAATATTTATTGATTTTCAATTTTTTATATTCGAATATTTAATTCTGGTACGGAAATTTCTAGCAATTTGCCTTAAGGCACGATGCCATGTACCACTAGTCTTACTTTTAATTTAGTGATTCACACACACAAAAGCCTGATAATTTATTATCGTCCTTAATTTGCTCCTTAAATTTTGTCATTCACCATATGTGTGGATGTTTATCCTTAAACATGATGCCCTAAAAATACATTTCCAACGACAACAATGCCGGAAGTCGTTTAAAATAGTACAAACGAGTGAAATATAAACACTTATTCCAAGAACAATTCTGAAAATAAAGAACAATACTTTCATTATGGTAAAAAGTTCCTACTTCAATCCTTCCGACAACTATTTCCACCTCCGAACCCAATTGTAAAATCCGAAATTATAAATCTTTTTGGACCTTATTAACTCTAAAGATGTTGATAAAAACCTTAACAATCACAAATGTATAAAAATATTTTTTTACCAACTCCGCTTGTAAATATATTAATTTGGTTATCATCGACTTCAAAATTTGAAGGATGGTTTGTCTAATGTTCACCTGGAGCATGTTCCTTTATATCGGCATAGAAAGTTTCATAAAAATGGCCAAAAAAAATCGTAAAAATTTAAATTGTTGCTAAAATCAAATCTTATTGATGTATCAAATTTTATCAATGTATAAGAAATATTTTTTTACCAACCCTACTTATAAATACATTCATTTAGATATCATGGACTTCAAAATTTGACTAGAATGTTGAAGGAAATCTAGCAAGGAATTAGCCAAACCATCCTTATGGTTAACCAGGACAAGGATGAAGGATGGTTTTTGGCTAATTTTCATCTGAAAAGATAAACGATACACCAAGAAGAATTATTGTTTATTTTTGTCTAAGGTTTGAAAACAAGAAAAAACATTTAAAGCTATTAAAACATTTCACTAAAATATTTGAATTCCCAAATGCATTTATAAAATTCCTCAAATACCAATCGCATAACTCGAAACAAACAAACGAAATAATTTCAATTTCTCAAGAATGTACTACCAATTTGCAATTGCACCGATAACAATTAATTAAAGTGATAAGTTAATTATATAGAACACAAACAAAAAGTACTCTTTCGAGTATGTGATAACATTTTTTTGCAGAAAAACCAGACGCTGAAAATTTTTATCAGGTACAGTCATTTTTTTCTTAAGAAAATTGCAAATTGAAATAAACTAGATAAAAATTAAAAAATGACAAAATAACAATATACAAACGCGCTTTTAGAACATACACGGTATATGTCCAAAAGAATTGCCAAAAAACGTTCCTTAATTTTTAAAATTAAACCACTGGTCTTCCACAGCCCTACAATATTTAAGTATGGCTAAAAAAAAAATAATAACATTTGTTTTGCAAAATCTGAAGATGGAAATTTTTATCAGCTTTGAGTAATTTTTCCCAAGAAAATTGGAAAAAATGAAATAATTCAGGTAAAAATATAATTTTGCAAATAAATAAGATAATTACCATATATGAAAGCACTCTTAGGACATACACGGTGTATATCCTAAAGAGTTACCAAAAAACGTTGATAACTTTTTAAAATATACCACTGGTCTTCCACAGCCCTACTATATTTTAGTATGGAAAAGAATGGAAAACAATGAATTAATAACATTTTTTGCAGAAAAATCAGAGGCTGAAAATTTTTATCAGCTTACAGTCATTTATTTTTCTCAAAAAAAATTACAAATTGAAATAAACTAGGTGAAAATGTAATTTTCCAAATAAATAAAACAATTACCATATACGAAGGCACTCTTAGGACATACACGGTGTGTATTAATGTTTAAAATTAAACCACTGGTCTTCCACAGTCCAACAATATTTTAGTAGGACAAATAATAGCAAACAATGAAATAATTGCAAATAATATATTATTTAAAGCATCTACTAAACAATTACATCAATGGATTTTTTTTTTGTTGTCTCAGCTTACATTTGTCTGTATATAAGTTTCATTCAAAGTAGGTTTTAGGATCTTTTTTATAATGTATAAAAATGTATTCAAATAACAAACGTACAAATTCCATTTAAAATCTAAATATTTTATATTTGATATTGGATATGGATATTTATATCATTGAATACTGATACTAAGTTGATTTGACATGAATTGCATACATTTATCAATTATTATTCGACAAAATGGAAAAATTGTAAGATGTCATTTTTAAAAATTCAAGCTTTGTTTTTAAATTGTGGACAAACATTCACTTTATATTCTTATTTATTAGTATCAAGTATAAATCACATTATTTCTTTCATATATGATTTACTCGAGTCTGTCCTTTAATAATCTATCATAAAAAATAAATAAATAGGTATATATAAATATAATTTTATAAAATCGATAAAAGATAATATTAATTGAAATGTAAATTTTAAAATAAAGCAAATATAGTTCTTTAGTTTATATACAAACAAATTTGGTGGAAACAAAGACAGGAAGGTTAGGTTCATCGAGCCTTAAAAATCAACTAAACATTTCTGAGAGATTATTAATTATATTATAATTATTAGCATATAATTATATAAAATCCATATAAGATAATATTAATTAAAGTATATATTTTACAAGGTAACAAATATAGTTCTTCAGTTTATAGATAGATAAATTTGGTGAAAACAAAGACAGGAAGGTTAGTTTCATTGAGTCAAGGTAGGTTAGTCTCATCGAGTCTCAAAAATTAAGTAAACAGTACAATACATTTCTTACAGATTACGTTCAAAAGTATAAATAAACACTAGAATTGAACCAAAATGCAATTCCTGATCTTGCAATTTCAGAACCAAAGTCTAAAGTAAAGTCTTTTGAAATTTTTTTGTCACAAAAGTGAAGAAAGGTTAGTTTCATCGACTATCAATACATTTCTGGCAGATTAACTTCAAAATTTATAAATGCACAATAAATTTGCATAAAAATACAATCCTTAGTCAAATACCACTAAGTCTTGCAATTTCAAAATAAAATTTTGATAAAGAAAAGTTTTTTGAAACTTTTTTGGCACGAAAGTAAAGAAAGGTTAGTTTCATCGAGTCTCAATGCATTTCTAACAAATTAACCTCAAAATTTATAAATAAGCAATTATGTAGCATAAAAATGCAATTCCTGAGTCAAATATCCCAAATACTTGCAATTTCAAAACAGAATTTCAAAGAAAAGTCTTCGGCAACTTTTTTGGCACAAAAGTAAAGAAAGGTTAGTTTCCTCGACTCTCAAAACATTTCTGGCAGATTATCTTCAAAATTATAAATAAACAACAAAGTAGTATACAAATACAATTTCTCAATCAAATACTACAAATTCTTGCAAATTCAAAACCAAACTTTTAAGAAAAGTCTTCTGAAGGTTTGTTGGCACAAAAGTAAAGAAAGGTTAGATTCATCGAATCTCAATACATTTCTTACAGATTACCCTCTAAATTCATCTCAATTTCTGACAAATTACCTTCAAAATTATAAATAAACAATTAAAGTGCATAAAAATGCAAACCCTGAGTCAAATATCATAGAAGTCTTGCAAATTCTATACCAAAGTCTGAAGAAGAGTCTTTTCCAAAGTTTTATGGCACAAAAGTAAAGGAAGATTAGTTTCAATGAGTTTCAATGCAATTCTAACAAATTATCTTCAAAATTTATAAATAAACAATACAAGTGCATTCAAATGCAACTCTTGAGTCATATATTCCAAATTCTTGCAATATCGGAACAAAATTCTAAAGAAAAGTTTAGATTCATCAAGTCACAATACAATTTTGACAAATTAGCTTCAAAGTTTGTAAGAGACAATATTGCATAAAAATGCACTTCTTGAGTCAAATATTCCAAATTATAGTCTTACAATTTCAAAACAAAACTCTAATAAAGAAAAGTCTTCTGAAAGTTTTATGGCACAAAAGTAAAGAAAGGTTAGTTTCATCGAGTCTCAATACACTTCCAAAAAATTACCTTCAAAATGTATAAATAAACATTAAAAATGCATAAAAATGCAATCCTTGAGTGCAAATACTACAAATTCTTGTAATTTTAAAACAAAATTCTGAAGAAAAGTGTTTTGGTACAAAAAGTAAAGAAAGGTTAGTTTCATCGAGCCTCAACACATTTCTGACAGATTACCTCCAAAATTTACAAATGCACATAAAAATTGCATTATGATGCAATTCCTCAATCAAATAACCCAAATTCTTTCTAAAATTCTCTACAAAAAGTCTTTTACACCTAAATAGTACAGTACAACCCACACATTGACATTCTTCAAATTGTCTGCAAAATTTCAACAAATTAAAATAATATTAACAAGACTTCAATAACATTTTTAAAAATATCCAACAATGCTTTATTAACACCTGCAATAAAATAATTGGTAAATATATTGGAAATGTGAATAATTTGTTATTTTTGTCACATTTGTCATGGAACCGAGCTTACGTCATGGATGCATATTATTAAAAGTGGCCTTAGTAAAAAATACTTTGTAAAAGGCTTTGGGAGTAGACATATTGGTAATGGACAAGGATTTTGTGTATAAATAAGTGTATATTATTATTATTATCCTTTTTACCTGTCTGGTGTCATAAGAATCCTGTGCGTCCATCGCGTATTTATTATCTCTGTTATTCATGTCCATCATCATTTACTATAATCTTTACCACATCTACAAATTCCTTTCTATCTTCCTATAAATCACATCACAAATAACTCCATTTAAATCTAATTCGCACTGAAATAATCTCGACGACGACGACGACGGCTCGAAACAAAATACACACTTTTACACTCGAACCAACTCACAATCATTGTTAATAAAGGTTGTAAAGTGAAGGATGCATTTGGACATTTTTTTTAATGATTAGTAAATGGTTTAATGTTGTTTTTCACGTTTCAAATTGTCAAAAATTAATTAGAAAATGCAAAAGTGACATTCCATTTGCACGTAGGTATGTCCACTGTGAACTCGGCGCGGATTTGTCACAAACAGCGACAGATGGTGTTGCCAGCGGAGAGCGGCGGGAAAATTGAAACAGTTCAAATTTGAAAATGGTAATAGACGGAGTTATAGTTTTATTTGAATCGCTATTGATTTTTGGTTTTTAAGTTATAAATTTAACGTAAAACTTGTTTATTTTGAGTATAATTTATTTTTTAGGCTAATACAACAGCACTTTTGGTGTTTCTCATGTGGTTTTAGACAAATTTGACTTTATTTTATTCACAACTAATAGGTGTACATTTAAAAAACGCCAAATTCCAAGCTATAAAATTATATTTCAACTAAAAACAACTATCAACTTATAAACTAGTGGTGTATAATATCATGCCCTAAAGCAAATTGCTGGAACTTCTCATCGTAATGAAATATTCAAGGAATTTCAAATGTTTTCTAATAGATTATTATAAATACTGTAACATTCATTAATCGTATTTTATAGCCGAAATATAAGAGCTTATAAACAAGACGACAAGGTTTTTATATGTTTACATGAAAACGTATATGAACAAACGAGGATCAAACGGAGTTAGATTAAAAGGATCTTATCTCATATTTCTAAGAATTATATAAACTGAATTGCAATGTTAAAATTATTTATTTTTGATATATAAGTGAAGTGAAGTATTTTTGATATATTAGTTAGAATCAAAATTACTATCTGAAATGTAAAAAAATGTATTAAATATTTAAAAAAAACTAATTTTGAGATAAACAAATTTCTTTCTTTGCTCTTTATCTCCTTAACGGCTGGGCCTACCTTTGCCAAAGACTAATCACCTCTTCTCCTATTCATTACTAATTGAATGTTTTTTGAATCATTCAAATCGGATGCTCCGTTCTCTCAAAAACTCGATTTCTATTTTCTGCACTCTTTGCTCCGTATCTCCGAAACTGCTGGACCTGCCTTTGCCAAAAACGAATCAGCACATTTCCCTATAAATGGGAATCGATTGGTTTATTAATCATTCAAATCGGATGCTTAGTTCTCTCAAAAACTGCTATTTTTTGCAATTTGCCTGTGCCGGATGTTTAGTTCTCTTAAAAACCACAATTTTCTGCACATTTAGCTCCGTATCTCCGAAACGGCTGGACCTGCCTTTGTCAAAAACTAATCACCACTTCTCCCTGTTAATACAAATCGAATGTTTTTCGAATCATTCAAATCGGACGCCCCTTTCTCTCAAAAACTCCATTTCTATTTTCTGCACTCTTTGCTCCGTATCTCCGAAACTGCTGGACCTGCCTTTGCCAAAAACCAATCACCACTTCTCCCCATCATTATAAATTGAATGTTTTTTTAATCATTCAAATCGGATGCTTAGTTCTCTCAAAAACTGCTATTTTTTGCAACTTGCCTTTGTCGGATGTTTAGTTCTCTTAAAAACCACAATTTTCTGCACATTTAGCTCCGTATCTCCGAAACGGCTGGACCTGCTTTTGTCAAAAACTAATCACCACTTCTCCCTGTTAATACAAATCGAATGTTTTTTGAATGATTCAAATCGGACGCCCCTTTCTTTCAAAAACTCGATTTCTATTTTCTGCACTCTTTGCTCCGTATCTCCGTAACGGCTAGACCTGCCTTTGCTGAAAACTAATCAGCTCGTCTTCTTATCAATAGGAATCGACTGGTTTTTTAATCATTCAAATCGGTTGATCCGTGCGCCCGAAATCGTGAATAAAAAATCGTTTCCGTAATATATTGTACCTAAGCGGTATTGAGTCCGACATACCCAGATAAAAGACCTAGTCTGGTATGCATAAAGGCTTTTCCTTCGCCATACAGAAAAAAAACGCACAAACACATACACATACATCCACTTTTTCTAAGGCAAGCCAAACTGTTCAGAAACCCCTGAAACGTAAAGATATGTAAAAATTTTCATTTTCGATTTTTTTGCGATTACTATAACTTACTCTACTAAAAAACTAAATATAATTTATAAATTTTGGCTATCAAATTAAAAAAATCCATTATCATTGATTTAATTTCATTTATTATTTATTAACTATTAGATAACATACATACAACATAAAAACAAGGTTTTGTTCACCCATGCAAATATTTTCTTCATATATATGTATATAAATATACATCACATATACAAAATCGATCACTTATACATATATGTATATATGTATATCTATATGCATATATAATGCATAGATATAATTATTTTAATTATTAAATAATCTAAATTTTGCATCACTTTGTGATGTCAATTATTAAACTAGTATTTGTACATTTTCAATTTTATTAAGAACTAACTATATTCAGAATTTATAGTGCTTAGAGAAATAGATACATATGCAATGATATATATATATATATATATATATATATATATATATATAGTTGCATATGTATATTTAATTAGTATTATAATAATCCAAGAATTTTCAAAAAATCTTTGCACATTTAGATTTTTTTAATCGTATCACTTCAAATCTACTTTTTATTTGTTTAAATACATCTCATCATGTATATATATATATATATATATATATATATATATATATATACATTATAAATTAAATTATAAACTATTTGCTTAAAACAGTTTTGTTAGAATTGTAATACAAGATTTTTAAGTGTATTTTGTTTACACATATAAATAATTTTATATTAACAAATGTTTCTGTTTTTATACTCGGATTATCAATTTTTTTTCTGTATTTGATTATTTTAGCTGTTTAGCCAAAGAAAAGTAGTTTTAATTATAAATAAATTGATTTAATTAAAATTAAAAGTGCAGATACAATTAGAAATTAATTAATTAATTGTGCAGATATAATATAAAATAATTAAAAAGCACTTCTGTAGTAAATTACATATTGAAGAGGATATAAATTGCATCATTTTATAATTAAAAAAAAAAACAGTTTTGTAATACACGAATCATAGGGATTAATATTAAAGTACCCCTGTAAGGATTGAAATTTATTTATAAGATAAAAATATAATATAATTCCATATAAATTTTAATTATTATTTATATAGATGCTTTTATTTTATCCTTAGTGTAAGTTTTACCATTTAATGACTAAATTTAGTTTGTCGTTTGTAAAGAAAGACTGTCAATATTTTTTTTTATTAAATTTGTTGTGAACTGGTAATGTTAATTTTCAAAATATATATTTAAAATTATTTGCCTAGTGTTTAACACAAAAATTTCAAAAAATAGGTGTAGTTATAAAAATATTGAAAAAGTGCCATAGATTTGCCAATAATTATTTGTAAATTGATTCGAGTTTGATTTTTTTGTGATTCAAATCAATAAAATGTCAAGTCAAATTAAAGCTTGATTCGACTTGATATTTTCTTCATTCTAATCACAAAAGAAATTTATAATAAATTCGAATAAAGTTCAATTCAATCAGGAAAACGTGATTCAATCAGGAAAATGTCAATTCAACTCAAATCTCTAATAAAATCCCTAATACAAACAAATCTTGATATAATTTAAAAAAATAGTCAATTTGTTCCATTGAATTCAAATTAAATAAATTATTTATATATTGTTATTTGATTGAACTTGATTCACATTTATTCGAATGCGATTTTTTGTAATTCGAATCAAGAAACTTTCAAGTCTAATTTAAGATTCAAATTCGATTTTATGTGATTCGAATTAGAAAATTGTCAATGAATAACAAAATAAATTCTATTCATAAAAATATTCAATTTTTTCAATTGATTTTGAAATAAAAAATTTAATTTTAATTGCATCTTGATTCGAATTGATTTCGGTTGTTTGATTTGAATCAGCAAATATCGAGTCAAAAATCTAGTAAAAATATAAATATAAATAATTAAATCATATATATAAATGAATAATTTAATTATACAATTTATCTTCAAGAGAATTTATGTTTAGAATTAAATAATCAAGTTTTGTTCGATTCGCGTAGATTCCAATCAGATTTTATTCGATTCTACTAAGATTTTGTTAAAATCGAATCAAATTTGTAATTACAAAATTACAAAACGTTTTAAGCAAACAGTATACACTTTTAATCATATTAATATGTATATATAAATAAAATTATGCTAAAAATTCAGGTAAGTTTGAGGTTTTACATACAAATACACGTTGAGGTAGTTTGATTTCGTACTGTGAGGTAGGTGCTTGTATATATAAACACATATATACATATATATATATATATATATATATATATATGTATATATGTACGTATTTTATTACTATTTAATATTTCTATTACGAGGTAGTTGTTTACAATCTGCGAGGTAGTTGTTTGCTACATTTAGGTACTGTGTTAACATTTTGTATATCTTACAATTAATATTAGTTTAATTTCTAAATTACAATATATTAATAATCATTACATTAATTATATTAATTAATATTTTTCATATATCCTAAAAATTTATCAAATTTTGAATTTTTTCTTTATACATCACATTCACCAAGTGGAGAGTTTTTTTTTAAATTTTATTCTTATAATAAATTCAAACAAACTAACGAGTTTAACTCATATTAGAAAATAATTATTAACACAAATAGAAATTATTATTAATATTAAGAAATTATTACTTTTGATAGTTTTAGACCATATCTTGGTTTTGCTTATTATAAACGAACTAAAAAAAATAATATATACTTCTAATTTTTTTAACCTGAGTTTAGTAATAGAAACACACTAAGACATTTTTTTTATGTAAGTTTGTTGTAATCTAAGTTCTACAAACGTACATAAATATTTTTTTCGTCAACAATTCACTACAAAACATATCAAAATAAACAAACACATCAATACACACACATTCAGGTATACTTAATTAGTATTAATCACACTAATTAACATTTTGTTTCTTAAATACGAAGTCCTGAGGTAAGCTTTGTACACGTATAGGTAAATAAAATTTTTAAAATTCTGAACTCAAATTTTTTTTTTTGGTTTTCAAAAAATTTATGTTTTTTTTCACACAATTCGTGAAAGTGGTACGTATCCTTTTTCAGGAACATTTGTGCATTTATTTACAAATTCTTTTGTAACTTACGAACCATTCGATTTGCATGAATGGTGTATTTGAAAAATTTGCACTAAATTAAATAACCAACAACATTGTCTTACATCAAAAGTCTCCAGAGCAACTCGGTATACTTCAAAAATGCCTTTGAAATTAGGGGATGTATTTTTATTGGAAGTACTATTTGTGCATTTGTTTATGAATATTTTTGTAACTTTCAAACCATTCGATTTGCATGAATGGTGTATACGGGAAATATGTACTAAATTGAATAATAAACAAATTTGTCTTACACCAAAAGTCTCTAAAGCAACTCGGTATACTTCAAAAATGCATTTGAAATCATGAAATGGCAATAAGTGTTCTTAGCGCCATTTTGGATGTCTTCTTGGACATTCTATTTGTGCATTTATTTCTTAATTCTTTTGTAATTTTCAAACCATTCGATTTGCATGAATAATGCATTTGGGAAATTTATACTAAATTAAATTATCAACAACATTGTCTTGCAACAAAAGTCTCTAGAGCAACTCGGTATACTTTAAAAATGCATTTGAAACTGCAAAATTAATCGAAACGTGTTGCAAGTGCATTCTTGTATTAAATCGTTCATAAATCTTAAACCATTCGATTAATATGAGTGAGGTAAAAGACAAGTTTGTTTAAAATTTTATAAACTACAACTTTTTGGAACAACAAAAACTCTAGGGCAACTCGGTATACTCATAAAGTTCAGTAGAAAACGCAAAATGTTATCGACAACTTTGAGTTATTTCCTTCCTCTTGTTTGTTGAGTGTTTGAATTGAAAAATGTTCGGTTATGAAAGTTTCAAGTAATTTCTTTCAAATTAAAAATATTTTAATAATTATATAAGGATTTAATAATGAGGATTTTTATATTTTTATTTGTTATTAATAATTCCTGAAGAATACGACATCCCACTTCCACGAAACGTTGAAAAAATTAATTGAAAAAAATAAATAACTATTTTTTTCAGACCAAAATAAAGCTTTTAGTTCAGAAATTTAAAAACTATAATTAATAATAGCTATCCAGAAAACTTATACAAATATATATATATATATATATATATATATATATATTAATAGTTCTTATAAAAAAAAGTTCAACTAGATCATTTGCAAATAGAGGTAGTTAAGTTACATTTTAAATACTTATTAAATATCTTTATAATTTTATAATTATATATGTATATATATAATTATATTTATGTATATATATGTTAGGGTGTGGATCAAATCCCACTTCTGGTTTTATGTTTAAGAAACTTTGCCGAAGAAACCATGGCTCGAAGGTAAAGATATATTTGCAACATTTTTTTCCCATATATGTTTATAAATTGTATGTCACAATAATGTACGTACGACCGCGATAAACTCCGAAACTGCTGAACAGATTTTGATGAAATTTTGTGTACGTTCATAATATGATTCAACTTGAGTTATAGAGTGGTTTTTATCTTAATTATTCAGCTCAAAATATTGTAAATTAAATGTTTATTATACGACGTAAATGTGTAGTTATTGGTCAGTTATATAAACGTTTAATAGATAGCAGTTAAGCATATACATTATTTCTTTAGGGTTAAATTTGATGTTAAAACAAAAGAAATTAATTTCCTTAATTTCCTATTTTTTTAAAAAAAGATTAATTTGATTGTACCGAATCAAAGGTTGGGTCGGCTAGTATATATATACAGAATAAATGCAATGACACTAGTACGCTCCAAAATTTTTACAGTTAAATAACTTTTCATAAGCCTATAATATTTTAATCACTTCCTAATAAACAGATTTAAAAAAAATATTTTTATCAAAATTCTTATATGTGAAAATACATATATATATATGTATTAATATTTTGATAAAACTATATTTTTTAAAATCTTCTTGCTGCAAAATATTATAGGCTTATGAAAAGTTATTTAATTATAAATAATGGAGCTGATAAATGGAGCTAGGGTTATTGCATTTGTTTTATATATACTAGCCGACCCGGTACAATTAAATTAATATTTTCTAAAAAATAATAAATTAATTTCTAATGTTCTGATATCAAATTTAAAATTTAAAAAAATTAATATTTAATTAATTAATTATAAAAATTATTTGAAGTCTTAAAAACATGCTGATATACCTGAATCTAGTCAAGACGTACTTTCACATTAATTTTTACACAAAAATTCCGAACTACTTCTCTTAGGCCTATAATATTTTACAGCTTTATTTCGACTATTAACTCTATAACCATACAAAATTTCATCGCAATCTAAGATGAGTCAATATAATATTTTGGTGAATTTATATTGGAAAATTTTCATTAAAACTTTTGCTGTTTTGTGTAATTTACTTCTGAGCTATAGTTTCTTCAGCAAAGTTTCTTAAAACACTCCAAAACTACGAAAACCAACCCTAATACATATTTTTCTGTCGGAGCCTGGATTCAGATCACAGTAATGTTTCATAAAAAAATTTACCAAAAAAAAACAAACAAATCCAAAAAATGTTTTTTCACCATCTAACATTTACCATTACATCAGGGTCTCCACAAAATTTTACTGGACACTAGTCTAAATTTTAGTTAATTAAATAATTAATATTTATATATATATATACACACATTTTGTGGTAAATATTATTTACCAATATTTTATTTCACTAACTGATGTTTTGTTTTGCTTTTTTTTAAACAGACATTCAAAAAACACTGCTGAATCAGCAGCAGCATTTTTTTTAACAGAATGCTGCGTAGAAAGTAGTCAGGTACAAATAAGTTTTATTATATTATCTTTATAAAGATTTTTTTTAAATTTTAAACAAAATTCTTGATTATAGCGAAATTTCTTTTGTACTGATAAAAGATTTGTGAATATATATATATGGATATATATATATATATATATATATATATATATATATATAAATCCTTGACTGTTGCAATTTGTAATATTTTTTATATTTTTTAAAAATGATATTTAAATGTAAAAATAAGTTTGTCGATGTGAAACTGTTTTGACAAAAACGACAGAAATTGATGTTTTTAGCAAGTTAATTAAGAACTCTACTGTCAAAGAAATTAAGAAAATTCGATAAAAATATAATAATAAACCATATTTTAAATTAAAAGAACTCTACTGACAAGCAAATTGAGAGAAATTGATACAAAGACTTTACTGACGAGCAAATTAAGAAATAAATGAGGAAAAGGACTCTACTGACGCGCAAATTAAATATCAATCCTGAAAACAGAAAAGTGACTCTACTGACGAGCAAACTCGATTTTTATCTAGAATATTTCAAAAAAGGACTCTACTGATGAGCAAACTCGATTTTTATCTAAAATATTTCAAAAATATTTCAAAAAAGGACTCTATTGACGAGCAAACTCGATTTTTATCTAAAATATTTCAAAAATATTGCGAAAATATTTCAAAAAGAGACTCTACTGATGAGCAAACTCGATTTTTATCTAAAGTATTTCAAAAATATTTCGAAAATATTTCAAAAAGGGACTCTACTGACGAGCAAACTTTAATTTTAATCTAAATTTGGAAATATATTACGATGTTAATTTTAATCCGACAACTTTTTATGAAAATCGTTTTCTGCTCGTCGAGACCTTTCAAACGTTACCCCACATGCCATTAAACATATACCTTGAATTTTTTGAAGTAAAACTTCTTTAGACTCATTCACTAGAAATTCGTAAAACGCGAGAAAAGAGAGCGAAAACGACCAGAAAAGATCAAGTTTGACTCGTTTTGGTGTCAAATGATTCAAAACGACTTGAAACGGGTAAAACGAACTCTATATTCCCTTTAAATTTTAAAAATTGGTCCAGCCATTTTCGAGAAAACGACCATAAAAGATCAAGTTTGAGAACTTTTGGTGTCAAATGATTCAGATCGACTTGAAACGGGCAAAACGGTTTCTGTTTATGTTCTATTATTGAGTTTCATCAAATGCTCTTTTAATTTTTAAAATCGGTCCAGCCGTTTTCGAGAAATCCACCATAAAAATCAAGTTTGGTATCAAATGATTCAGAACGATTTGAAGAATTGAAAAAATAGGGCAAACCGGATTCTGTGTATGTACTAAGAACTCATACTAGTTTCATCGAGGACCCTTTAAATTTACAAAATCGGTCCAGCGAATAACAGGACTCCTTTTGGTATCAAATGATTCAAAATGACTTGAAAAATTAAAAATGAAGTGAGCAAAACGGATTCTGTGTATGTCTTATTATCGAGTTACATCAAAAGTCCTTTAAATTGTTAAAATCGGTTCAGACGTTTTCGTAAAAACGACCATAAAATAACAGATACCTTTTGGTGTCAAATGATTCAGAACGACTTGAAGAGTTGAAAAAAATAGGAAAACCGGATTCTGTGTATGTCCTAAGAATTCATATTGAGTTTCATCGAAGACCCTTTTAATTTTTAAAATCGCTCCAGACTCCAGACGTTTTCGAGAAAACGACCATAAAAAATCAGGTTTGGCTCTTTTTGGTCTGAATCTGAATTTCTGTTGTTTTTCTATCTTTTCTCCAGTTTCACCCGACAAACTTTCACCCAAAGAAATTCACAACTAAAGAATTTTGTCCTACATCCCTTTATGGATAAATTCATCATTTATCATCTTTTACTCACTTTTTCCCTCAATGTCCTCCCAACCTCTGAGCCAATTGTTGGGCTTCCTGCTGAGCTTTGTGTTCTCGAGCAATGTGCCTTCGAACAGTATTGTTCCTGGTGAAGGTCCTGGTGCAGAAGGGACAATGTACAC
>NW_020536999.1:2404841-2416408 GCF_003426905.1 Ctenocephalides felis | reverse complement strand
GAAGCGAGAGACGTTGATTTCGATATGGTAACACTGTTGGTAGTATAAAATTAATATTATATTTAAAATGAGCAATCGTCGACGAAAGGTCTAATTTAGACGAATGCCAAAAAAACGATACTAATTTTTGCAAACTTTGACAAATTTTTAAAGCTAAACCAGTACCGTCAAAAAAATAATAATGAGAATCGTCGAAAAATCTCTTTTTTAACACTTAATTACAAGAAAACGGCCCGGCCGATCTTTACCAAAAACTAATCAGCACGATTCCCAACCAATATCTTTCGTACGGTTTTTGAATGTTTAAAATCGATTCAGAATTGCGGGCTAAAACGTGGACGAAAATTTTTTCACTTTTTTGCTATTTACAAAGAAACGGCTTGGCTGATTGTCGCGGAAAATTGATAAACGCTAGTACTCATCGAGATACATCGAATGGCTTTTAAATTTTTGAAATCGGTCCAGCCGTTGTTGGGAAAACGTCGATTTATGTCAAAAAATCTATTCACACACATACTTTTTCCAAATTTGGTCTCATTCGATTCAGAATGGCTTGAAACGTCGAGAAAGCATAAAATTAGCAAATCGAATTTTTTGATGAAAACAAACTTCTCCTTCGGGAAGTTAATAATCATTACCTGTCTATTTCTCGCGGCCAGACAGACCGCCGCCCTGTCAACCCATCGCAAAAGTTCCGTCTCGTGCTCCATGACGCCCGCCACGGGCGTCAGACGTGCATCCTCAGCCCCAATATTAATACTGACGCCGGCATTGCGCGTCATTCTGTCCAGGGCGGCGCTTACGCGCTGGTTGGAGCAGACCTCCTTCGCGTACACCGCCATTATAGACTCTATCACGCACATGTGGGCATCCTGGAAGAATATAATATTGTTATGTTAATATCTTATATATAAAAATGGAGCTCTCTTTCAAATGTCTTAGTAAAACTCGAAAACGGCTAAACCGATTTGGCCAGTCTTAGTCTTGAAAAATTCGTGCCAATTCAGAGATGGTCGGAAAGGTGAGATATTATTTCAAAATCGCGTAGAAACTTTACATTTTTAATTTGAAATTTTTTATAAAAGCGTACCTTGAATAAAACAATGGACGGTGGCTAATACGTCAAATGTCAAACGTTTTTGACAGATGATGTTTAATTACTTTTAATAGGATGTTCTGCGTAAATATTATTTAATTATGATTAAATTGTAGTAAGTAGTTTTGTTCGTAGTTTTATTTATGTACAAAAACGTTATTAAACGGGCCGCAAGTGTTACTAGAAACTAATTGTTTCTGATTTTGTTACACCTTTTAAAATACTTAAATTTCCAATATGTAAATCTTATGCTATAAATCACAAAGGCAGACGATGATTTTTTGTGTGATAAATTTGAAAAATCAATGTTTTAGTCGTGAATAAACAAAAAAAATCATTTATACATCCTCATCTACAGGCATGACTACAAAATACTATATAACCCTTGAATGCAATAAAATAAATTGAGCTATTGGAAATAAATTTGTTCTATAAATTGCAGTGTATAATTTTTAATATAGAATTTTATTGAACATTATTTAATATTTGTTAATGAGATAATTAAAGTGTTAACTGTGGCAATTGAGAATCATCATTTTATTTTAAGCAGTCCTACATTTAACATCACTTATATATTGGTGCAAATAATAATTCGAAAAACAATAATTATTATTTTTAACTGAACGGTAAATATTAGTATAGAATATTAAAAAAATGTAGATGTGGGTACAGGACAACGTCTGCCGGGTCATCTATTTATTTATTTATTTTTTTATTTATTTATTTAAATATATAGCCCACAGATTTCTCCAAGAGGACTCAAAAATACAGTTATTTCACATAATGAATAACAATTAAAATATATACAAAATTACAATATATAGTTAGTAACATAAAATGCTTAAGATAAAATTACATATAATGCAGAATGTAATAATATTATTTATAAACAGAATAAGATAAAATAATGAGATATTTGAAAAGAAAATAAAAAGGTTAACTTGTGCAGATGGAGATTATTTGATTTAGGTGAAGTGTTGTGAATATCTATTTCATTATTAATTAAGTTAAAGTTAGAGGACATAAGTAAAATAGGCGAATTTAAGAGAGAATTAGATTTAGGAGTAGGATAATTGAAAAATAATTGTGAACGCGTAGTTAGCCTTAGAATATTAAAGGATAGTTGATTAAGAATAAGAGAACAGTCTATAGAATTATTGTAAAGTTTAAATAAGAACATAATTGTACACATAAATCGACGTGAGGCAAGGGAAGGAATACCAAATTCTTTTAGTAAAGTGTTGTGGTCAAAGCCACGTTCAAGGTAAATTTTATATGTTTTATAATAAAGGTATTTCAGAAATTTTCGCTGAACCTTCTCTATCGCATCAGAGTTGTTGATTTGATGAGGATACCAAATAATCGAACCATATTATAATTTTGAACATACAATAGAATAGTACATGCAAAGAAGTGCATTGGTAGATTTAAATTGTTTACAATTTCTCAGTATCTAGTATATTAATGAATTAAATTACTTTAGACATAGAATTTCTCAATTGTCTTCGATCTACTTACAATTCGGAGTGGATTCGTCTGAATCAGTACGGTTTCAGTGAGTTCCCTATTAGATTGCACCAGACATCCCTTCCTGGCCAGGGCTGTAAGGACGGCCTGGTGCCCGAGCACCCTGCAAAGTGGGTCTCCGTAGGCGCTGGACAGCGCCAGGCCGTACAGCTCGCATGAGGCGAGCCTGGTGGCAATTTGAGGACGCAGTTGCTCACGATCCTGAAAAAAAAAAGATAAATTGAATATGAGCAAATGGAATTTATTAGTTAGAGGGTTGTTGTTAAAATACTAATCCCTACAATCAATCCAGACCTATATAATATAAATTTTAGGCCAAGATTTCTGGATTCCAGATTCTTTACATTTAGTTATTCAGAAAACAGATTCTTAAATTCAAATATTCAGAAAAGAGTTTTTATAAATTCAAATCCAGATCCTTGAAATTCCAGTAAGCCAGATGTTTGAAAATTAAATGTTCGGAATCCAGACATTCTTAAAACTCGAATTTCCGGAATCTCGACCTTTGAAATTCGAATTTGCGGAGTACCGATCTTTGAAATTGGAATCTCCGAAATCAGAATCATCGAAATTCGAATCTACGGAATTCAGATCCTTGAAATTCAAATCTTCGGAATTCAAAACCTTAAACACGAATTTCCAGAGTCAAGATCCTTTATCAGTTTATTTTTATATATTTTTTTCTCCATATTTGTCTTCAGTTTTTTTTTATATTAACTATAGTAAATACGCCACTAGGCTTTTATACTAATTTGTAAACAATCAATTGTAAACAACTTGTCAGCATTCTCTGCTAAATATAATTATTTTTATAGATTGCAGAATGAAATTAAAATAAACAAAAGATCTTTAAAATCCGAATCTCTAAAATCTAGATCTTTGAATTTAAAAATCTCCTCAATCAATATCCTTGAAATTCTAGAAGGATTCAAGATCTTTGAAATTCAAATCTCCAGAATCCAGATCCTTAAAATTCGAATCTCCAAAATCCAGATCCTTAAAATTCGAATCTATGGCATCCAGATCTTGAAATTCGAATCTCCGGATTTAAGGCTCTTGAAATACGAATCTGCGGAATCCAGATCCTTAAAATTCGAATTTCGGATTTAAGATCCTTGAAATTCGTATCTGCGGAATCTAGATCCTTGAAATTCAGATCTTCGTAATACAAATAATTGCAATTCCTTACAACGCAATTATCTTGTTTTTGGAATTTTGAAATTCATTTTCTCTGCAATATGAATTTTTTGACATCCAGATTCCTAATTATCTCCATTATATATTCAGATTCTTTAATATCCACCAGATGCTCGAATCCAGATCTTTCTGATTGGATCTTTGAAGGTTTCCCCTTTTTACCCCGTTTTACCCCCTTATCCTATACATGATTTTGGATAAAAATTTACCTCATGTTCCCTTTAGAAATCTTAAAGTCTGGATTTTTATTTTTAAAATTCACT
Organism: Ctenocephalides felis; assembly: GCF_003426905.1. NCBI lineage: Eukaryota > Metazoa > Arthropoda > Insecta > Siphonaptera > Pulicidae > Ctenocephalides > Ctenocephalides felis. The sequence goes on along the minus strand of NW_020536999.1, from coordinate 2,412,325 downwards.
TTCTTTGAAATGCACATTTTTAAAAATGCAAATACCAAGAAATCTCAATACCCAGAAATCAGTATTCTTAAAAATCTGCATTAGATATCCGGATCATCCAAATCCAGATCTTTAGGCATAAAAACGAGATTTTTTGGAATATACATACACGGAGGAATCAATTTCATTTGGGATTTTTTGTTTTTTAAAATCTGAGTTTTTGGAATCTGGATTTTAGGAATCTGGATTATTGGGGCATTTTTGCTTGGGATCTGTATTCTTCAAATCAGAATTCTTGGAAATTGTATTCTTGGGGAGTCTGGATCCTTAGCAACAAGATCGAGGACTCTTTAGAACAAACTTTATATTCTCAGGATCCAGACATTCGGATGCACATTTTAAGATATCTAGAATGCAGAGATTCTTAGGATCTTAGATACTCGAAATTACTCAGTTCTTTTATCCCCCCTTATTCTATATAATAAAATTAATAAAAAATTACCTCGTGGTCCCTGTAGAAAGGCTCTCGCATATTTTCCGGCACTCGATTGTTGTAAGCTTTCGCCAGAAGCCATTTTACGCTGGCACGTTGCTTGGCCTGAAAAAAAATTAATAAAATTTTTATTATGAAATTTATTAATTTAGATAAAGTTCACACTTTATTTTATCACTCTCTTTTGGGTGAGAAACTAAAATAAAAAAGCCAAAGCACAATTTTCTTCAGCATTACTTACTTTACTAATCGATCTAATTATCTAATTAGTTCCTAAAATTTGCATAATCAAATGACGGTTCGATTAAGTAATCACCAACAATTAAATTCCTGATCGGTTATATGACCAGAAAAGTATTCTTTTCGCTAATGCAATGCAATCATGTCATATTCGAAAGTGCTCATAAACGGTCATAGCCTAAAAAATAAAACTGCAACTAATAAACACCGCGTTATATAATTGAATAGCGCTCGTTAAAGTTAATGGAGGAAAAAATATATCGACATAAAAATATAACGCGCTATAAAAAATTGAAGAAGATGCAAAAATTATTTTTTAAACGTCGACAATAGAAAAGATTCATTTAATAGTGTATGGCAATACTCAAAGATTAAGTGGGCATTTTTGTTAGCAAGTTATCGTTGGCAACTAAGTGGGCATTTTTGCTAGAAAATCAAAGACCATTTTTGCGTGGAATCAAATAACTTTGTTCTGTATGTATATTATTTTGTTCGATGACCTTTTGTTATTTTCAAGAAGAATCATCATCCTAAGTTTAAAAACAGTTGGAAACACCATTAAGAGCAAGTAAGAAGTCTCAAAAATGTTTTTTTACTCTAGAAAAATTGGAGAAGTGTTAACAATGATTATTGATATATCAATAATCAATAATGGAATTAGAGGAGATATATCTCCTTACCATTACTATTATTATTATTATTACTGATGTATAATAAGTGTGTCCATTGTAGCAGAACGCGACGGGAGCAGAAGAAGAGGAGGAATTCTTTGGGAAAAAATCGTTCGATATGATTTGGAGTGGAACTAACGATCTCGGCTTCGACTCGCCGCTAATTGATATGAAATTCTTCGATAACACACTGAGAGCACTGGGCAGGGCAGGACAAGTTAATTATCGACGGAAGTAATTAATTACATACCTATATATAACATCACATTCGTCGAAATAAAAAAATAAGTTAAGAAAAAATAATTATCTCCATTGTATGTTTCGACACTTGATGATGCCATCACCAGGTCAAAAGCTAAAACTTGTACATCTTGATAACATTAAATTTTTTGGCGGAATTTAACACAAAACCACAATTATTAGAAAAAGGAGAAATATATTGATTAAATGCATAGTGAAGCAAAAAATCAATCTACTCCTAAAAGTGACAAAACCAAATTCAGAACCAAAAAACAGACGCACCGTAGTGTTTAACTTAAATTTTGTATTTAAATAGTGACTATTTTTTTTTATAGACAATATTCATTTTGTTCATTTGTAGAGTCTTTTATACATACAAAGTGTGATTTTATAAAATATAGTATGATAAAGAGCAGACTCAATATTACTAAAAAATAGGTATTATTTTATGTATTCGCAAAGTATGAAAAAAATTATAAGTATATCTTAAAATTTGTCAACTAACCGATACTAAATTGATGCAAATAGTTTTCTCACTCAGTTTGCTTTATTTCACATTTTAGATTGCTTGTCAGTAAAGTTCCATTTCTCAAATCAATTTTCTTTTCTTTTAAGCCAGGATTCTGTATATCATCGAGAGATACATGCAGAGTGTTATTTTATATTTATTTTTCCATTTTCATTATAAAATAAAAAATAAGGTAATAAATGTAATGAAACAAAAATGTTGAGTCGTTTTGAATCTGAACAACAAATTATGATTTTTTTGCATCTGTTGATACCGTGTATATATGAAGCTGAAAACTTGATTTCGAAGATAAAATATGTTTTGACATCGATTCTCGAAAGTTGATCGATAAAAAATGAATTAATTCGCGACATCATTATATTTATGACATTAAATATATATATATATATATATATATATATATATATATATATATATATATATATATATATATATATATATATAGATTATATAATTAACAAATATAGACTAGTATGTACTAAATTCTAAGTTAAATTTAAGACAAAATGTAAGAAATCAAAATAGAAGGCGTTTGTTCGAATTTTAATATAGAGCCTTTAAAGCAGCGGTTTCCAACCTTTTCGGTACGCCCCCCCCCCCTGTATATAAAATATATAAAAATATAAAAAATTGTAGCGTCGTTTTTCAACATTTGTAACCTGTTCCTTTTCACCCTAACGGCGGGGTAAATTAGGGCGGCCAGGGGGCAAACAGATCACAATCTGATTTTAATTTTAAAATAATTTTATAAATAATAGCCACATTATCCAACCAATACAAAATATAAATTTCATGTGTACATTTTTTACCGAGATAACACTGTAAATAACCTTGATCTTGCATTTCGTCAGAAATATTCATCAGCAGAGTTGGAATAACTATTCATTTAATTTATTTCTTGTAACTTAATTTATTTTTTTATTTTTTATTTTATTTACCCCACCTAGATGTAAGCTTTTATAGAGGTTATATAAAAAAAACGGTTGTATCTAACCTGAAGTTAACAATACGTCTTATAAAATATTTGAATAACGTATACGTAAAAATTATATTAAGATCTCGTAAACCAAACAACAGTGCTCACGACCAAAAAAACTAACAACGAAAGAAAATACTTTTGTTACGAATTTTCAAACATCAGTGTTTATCTCATGATAGCAACGTCGTAAAAATCAAGGTGATGGCTGGTAATACGTCTTTTGCCCTTTACTTTCAAATATTGTTGTTAAAAAATTCTTAACTTTACTGGTTTATTGAGATATCGGTGGTTAACCTTTCCACCCACGAACCTTTAAGCCCCGCTCTAGCTTACTGAAAAAATAGCTAATTTTTTTTAACATTTTAATATGCACCTGAAGACATAACGAATATGAAAGAGTGAGAGTGGTCCGCGGCTAAAAATCTTCTGGCTGCGGTGTATTTAACTTTATATCAAATTTACTTTACTACAATATCATTTTAATAATGTATGTATATATGTATATTATATGCATATATGATGACGTCGGTTTGTGTGTGTGTTTGTGTTTGTGGTGAGGTCATCCCGTCGTGTTGTCCATCTGATTGCCTGATTGTGAGTGCCACGCCTAATCGTAAGTATGTAAGTTGGTTAAATGGAATTCTTCGAGATTAGATATTAATGTTTGCATTTCTATGTTTGTGTTTTCTCCGCAAACGAGAGAGGCACGAGCCTTTGCTACAAACATCTATATAATACATATATACATATGTATGTATAACGCTATTACTGTAACATTCTTATCTAATTGATTTATTACTGCGAGTACTACACCTGGTCGAGATGCACCATTTCATCTTTAGTACTAATATCGTAATAAGGCCAAATTTTTTATATATATATATATATATATATATATATATATATATTTATATATAAACATATATATATCTATTAGGGTGGTCCTTAATATGGACATTTTCGAAATTCCTTGCTCCCAAGGGCTCAAATGGTTCCAAAGTGATAGAAAACAATTCGCTGAAAGTTTTAGCTCTTAATATTAACTTTTAGATAGAGCGCAATTCAATAAAAGATTTGTATGGAAATAGCATGGAGAAATTTTCAAAATTGATTTTTAAGATTTCTTTGCTCCCAGAGGCTCAAATGCTTCCAAATTGATAAAAGAAAAAAAATTTAAAAGAAAATTTTAGCTCTTAATATTAACTTTAAGACAGTCCGCACTCCAACTAATGTTTCTTATGGAGATAATATGGGTAAAATTCTATGTTATAAAATGTTAAATTTTCAAGTTATAAAACATATAACTTAGCGACAAGTGAATCAAAATTTTGAGAATTAGCGTATTTGCTTATTTTGATCATGTATAAAAATTTTACAACAAAGATTTGATATATTTCATAATATAAGTATTTGCTTAGGAAGTAGAACCAAAAAACTTAATATTATATGAAATTATCATGATATATTATATATATTTATGATATATATTTATTTAGATAGCAGAATAAATGCATTAAAAAAATAATTATGAAATTAAAAACATTTTTTTTAACTAATTCAAAATGCATCCTAAACTACATTTGAAAATACATCAAGAAAATACGTCTTCACTCTTCTGAGTATTGTTTTAACAATTTTATTTTATGGAAAATGCAAAAAAAAAACAATAAATATTTAACTAGATGTAAGTGGCTGACTGCCTTAAGGCGAGTTGCATGAAAATCCCAACATGTGTGAATAATAGATTTGATCTATAAAAATTAATAATTTTAGCTGTCAAGGTAAAAACTAGAACTATTATTAGAATTATTTATTTCTGAATAGTTTTCGCTTTAACTGCATGTTTTGTTTCAATAAGGAGGCGTCCATTGATCACGTTATCAATTTTTCAAGAATTTTTACACCCCCCTACCCCTTGGTAATACGTGATGATATTCAAAATAACCATTCCCCGAGAAAAATTGTATTCTTTTTTATTTTTTGAAAATATTTGTATTTTTAAACTAAAATCAGATGGAAAATAAATACACGTGATATTTTTCTATACCCCTCCCGCCCCCACATGATATTTCGTGATTTTTTGTCATACCCTCTCTGTCCTAAAAACGCAAAAAAGTTTTAACATTCAATTGCAAAGAAACGACCAGGCTATGTAGCTATATTTTCCGAACTGATTTTAAATTTTCAAATTCGGTTCAGGATTTTTTGTGAAAGTGGTACTTTTTTCAAATTAAGTCTCAATCGATTCAGAATGACTTGAAATGCTGGGAAAATATAAAATTAGCAAATTACATTTTCTGCCAAAAACAAACTTCTCCTTCGGGAAGGTAATAAGTTATCAATATAACAGAGATGAAGCATTTTTTCATGAGGCACAAAAAGTTCGATACACCACTAGTTCTTCTATATCACTGTTGTACCTAGTCGGTCCTTTAGTCAATTTTTATTATATACTTATGTCAGAATTTAGTGGCTAGGTTATTGTGCCCATTTTCAAATTTCATCGATTTTATGCTAAATTCAGTTGTTCAGCCGACGCGAATTACAATTCTGCTCTCAATTTCTCGAATACACGCCACACAGTTCGTAGTTTTATATTCATTTATTACGACGAGGAGAAATACTCACATTTGTAATACACAATATATATATATATATATATATATATATATATATATATTTAGAGAAATATAAATTTAATGTAGAACACGCAGCGCACTACCCTCGTCCTCCGGTACACATTGTATGCAGATGATATATATATATATATATATATATATATATATATATTTAATATAAATTATATAAAATTAATCATCTATAAACTATGTTTCTGGATCCTATCACAAAATCCTTGACATCCATTGAATCAAAAAATAATTCAATTAACAATAATGCGTGAATAAAAACAAACAAATAGCAATAAATACGTAAATGAATCTTTCGCATCAATTGTTAATGCTTAATTAGCATAAATGAAAACTAAATTTGCATAGAGAATTGTTCGAGAAACATAATCGATTGATAAAAGATATTTAACAAACAGTTCATATATTAATATATAAATAAATGTATATATATATGTATATATATATATATATATATAAAGTCAACCATCCTACAACGCGTACCGTGTAATATAAAAACCGTGCTATAAGAAACTCGGATTTAAAGTACAAAATCAGGCTAATTCGTAGCGCGTTCTATGGAAACTTCTGTTACCGCGTTGTATGGAAACCGCGCTGTAAGAAATTCGGAGTTAGTACAAGTCGCAACATTTGCACTGCTTTATATGGAAGTCAATGAATGCAAAAAACATAATAAATTATATATTGTTTTTATTGAATTGTCGAGTTCATCGTGAAGAATAAAAATGTTAAAAAGTAAGCTAAAATATTTACCAAAAAAATTTAGATAATTTTTTTTAGAAAGACTACAAGGTTCTATATAAAGAGCTCTGACACTACTAAATCCGAAGTCGTATTTATAATATAAACTGTGTTTTGACATAAAAGATAAAATAGTCGATATTAAAACCTCTTGCAACAATATCTAGTTACTATAGTCATTCACAGGTTGCACGGAAGCAACTTTAAGGATTTTTGAACAAAAATCCGCGCTGTAGGAGTACCGCGTTATATGAGGGCTGTCGCAATTTCAGTTCCGCGTTGTGAAAGTATAGATTTATATTTCCAAGTAAAATCTGCTACAACTTCTCTACATCAGGTTGTCGTAGACAATAATTTAGAAGAAACTAAGGATTTTTGAACGAAAACCGCGCTGTAGGAGTACCGCGTTATACGAGGAATGTCGCAATTTCAGTTCCGCGTTGTGAAAGTATAGATTTATATTTCCAAGTAAAATCTGCTACAACTTCTCTACATCAGGTTGTCGTAGACAATAATTTAGAAGAAACTAAGGATTTTTGAACGAAAACCGCGCTGTAGGAGTACCGCGTTATACGAGGAATGTCGCAATTCAGTTCCGCGTTGTAAAAGTATAGACTTAAATTTTCAAATAAAATCTGCTATAAACACAACTTCTGCATCAGGTTGTCGTAGACAATAATTTAGAAGAAACTAAGGATTTTTGAACGAAAACCGCGCTGTAGGAGTACCGCGTTATACGAGGAATGTCGCAATTTCAGTTCCGCGTTGTAAAAGTATAGACTTAAATTTTCAAATAAAATCTGCTATAACAACTTCTCTGCATCAGGTTGTCGTAGACAATAATTTAGAAGAAAAACTAAGGATTTTTGAACGAAAACCGCGCTGTAGGAGTACCGCGTTATACGAGGAATGTCGCAATTTCAGTTCCGCGTTGTAAAAGTATAGACTTAAATTTTCAAATAAA
>NW_020536999.1:2350225-2403841 GCF_003426905.1 Ctenocephalides felis | reverse complement strand
TCATTAATTTTTAAAATTGAACCACTGGTCTTCTAAGCGAATAATATATTATTTAAAGCATCTAATAAACAATTACATCGATGGATCTTTTTTTGCCTCAGCTTAGATTTGTCCATATATAAGTTTGATTCAAATTAATTCGAAGAAGGTTTTAGGATTTCTTTTTATAATGTATAAAAATTTATTCAATATAACAAATGTACAAATTCCATTTGAACTCTAAATATTTTATATATGTAATTGGATTAAAATATTAAATTCATCTTCATATCTTTGTATACAGATAATAACAACTTACATATTTCTCTTTCCATCGATACGACATGCATAAAACATTCATAAATTATTATTCGACAAGATGGAAAAACTGTAAACTGCAATTTTTAATAATACGTGGTCTGTTCAAAAAGTACCCGGAATTTTCGTATATAAATATAAAATATTTATTTATTCGTCTACATTAATGTGGTCCCCTTCAAAGTAGTCCCCCCCAGATATAATACACTTATGCCAGCGTTTTTCCAATTTTCGAAGCACCCTTGATATTCACTTTTTGATATGTCCTTGAGCACTCTCAGCGATTCGGCCTTTATCTCTTCAATCGAGGAAAACCGCCGTCCTTTCATGGGTCTCTTCAACTTTGGGAATAGGAAAAAGTCACACGGAGCCATATCTGGTGAATTTTTGCACTTTGCAACACTTTATTTCATTTTTTACGCAAAATTTAATACAAATTCTTTGACTTTTCAATTCTTCCATTGTAAAAATCGCCGAGCTCAGAAAAACACGTCGAACCTTAGCGACTACCACAGACAAAGTAAACAGTGAATATAGCTGAAAATTTCATCATACTTTAGGGGCATGTATACCAACACAATAAAAAAAAAATTTTGACAATCAGACACTCCAGACCCGCGAAATTTAATTATTAGTAATTCCGGGTACTTTTTGAACAGACCACGTATGAGCTTCGTCTTTAAATTATAGACAGGCATATACTTTTTTCCTTATTTATTAGTATCAAATATAATTCACATTATTTCATTCGTGTATGATTTACTCGAGTCTTCACTTTTAGTGACTGCTTTATAATAATGTATCATAAAAAAATAAATAAATAGGTATATATAAATATAATTATATAAAATCGATAGAAGATAATATTAATTGAAATATAAATTTTAAAAGAAAGCATATAGTTCTTTAGTTTATTATTATATACAGACAAATTTAGTGAAAACAAAGACAGGAAGGTTAGGTTCATCGAGTCTTAAAAATGAACGAAACAATTCTGAGAGATTATTAATTATATTTTAATTATTAGCATATAATTATATAAAATCTATATAAGATAATATTAATTAAAGTATATATTTTACAAGGAGACAAATATAGTTCTTCAGTTTATAGATGAATTTAGTTAAAACAAAAACAGGAAAGTTAGTTTCATCGAGTCAAGGAAGGTTAGGTTCATTGAGTGAAGAAAGGTTACTTTCATCGAGTCTCATAAATTAGATAAACATTTCTAAGAGACCTTCAACTTTATAAATAAATAATAAAGTTGCACAAAAATGCAAATTTTTAGTCAAATATTGAGAATTCTTATAATTTGTAAAGGAAATTCTAAAGAAAGGTCTTTCGAAAGAGTTTTGGTGACAAATTTATAACAATCTTTGGTAATAAATTTATAATAATATTAATTAAAGTATAAATTTTGAGTCCTTTTATGTTCTGAATTGATTCCAATAGGCAAATAAAATATTTAAGTTTATTATATTTTTAAGTTGGTGAAAGTAAAGGAAGGTTAGTTTCATCTAGTTTCATGAAAAATAAACCAAAATTTTCTGATACCATCTTCAATATTATAAATAGGCAATAAAATAGCATATAAACGCAATTTTTGAGTCAAATATTCCAAGTTCTTGTAATTTCAAAGCACTATTCTAAAGAAAAGTCTTTTTGAAAGTTTTATGGCACAAAAGTGTGTAAAGGAAGGTTAGTTTCTTCAATCTCAATGCATTTCTGACAATCATTAAAATTATAAATAAACAAATTGTATAAAAATACACTTCCTCAATCAAATATCCCAAAATTCTTCTCATTTCAACATGAAATTCTGAAGAAGAGCCTTAGGAAAATTTTTTGGCACAAAAGTAAAGAAAGGTTAGTTTCATCAAGTCTCAATACATTTCTCAGAGATTATCTCCAAAATTTACAAATGCACAGATTATCTTCAAAATTGTAAAAAACATTAAAATTGAATAAAACAGCAATTACTCAGTCAATTCTCGCAATTTTAAAACAAAATTCTAATAAAAAAAAGTCTTTTGAAAGTGTTTTGGCATAAAAGTAAAGGAAAGTTAACTTCATCGACTATCAATACATTCAAAAATGTAAAAATCGACTATCAATACCTTCAAAATTGTAAAACAAACAATAGAGTGCACCAAAATGCAATTACTGAGTCAAATACCACAAATTCTTGCAATTTCAAAATAAAATTCTAAAGAAAATTCTCTTGAAACTTTTTTGGACCATAAGTAAAGAAAAGTTAGTTTCTTCAGGTCTCAATACATTTCTAACAGATTACCCTCAAAATTTATAAACAAGCAATTATGTTGCATAAAAATGCAATTCCTGAGTGATATATTCCAAAATTCTTGCAAATTCAAAACACTATTCTTAAGAAAAGTCTTTTGAAAGTTTTTTGGAACAAAAAGTAAAAAAAGGTTAGTTTCATCGACTATCAATACATTTCTCTTGTAGATTACCTTCAAAATGTAAAATAAACTACAAAAGTGCATGAAAATGCAAGTCCTCAATTAAATACCACAAAATCTTGCATTTTCAAAACCAAAGTCTAAACAAAGGTCTTTTGAAAGTTTTGTGGTACAAAAGTTTGTAAAGGGAGGTTAGGTTCTTCGAGCCATAATACACTTCTAACAAATTACCTTCAAAAATTATAAATAAACAACAAAAGCGCACCAAAATGCAATTCTTGAGTCAAACATCCTAAAGTCTTGCAAATTCAAAACAAAATTCTAATAAAGAAAAGTCTTTTGAAAGTTTTTGGGCACAAATGTAAAGAAAGGTTAGTTTCTTCGAGGCACAATGCAATTCTGGCAGATTACCTTCAAAATTTATAAGAACAAAAAACAACAGAATAGCATCAAAACGAAATTCCTGAATCAAATATCATAAAAGTGTTGCAATTTCAAAACCAAATTTTAAAGAAAAGTCTATTTAAAAGTTTTATGGCACAAAAGTATGTAAAGGTAGATTAATTTCATCGAGTCGCATTGCATTTTTACCAAATTACCTTCAAAACTATGAACATTAAAAATGCATAAAAATGCAATTTCTGAGTGCAAATATCCTAAAGTCTTGCAACTTCAATATAAAATTCTAATAAAGAAAAGTCTTTTAAAAGTTTGCACACAAAAAGTAAAGGAAGGTTAGTTTCACCGAGTCTGAATGCATTTCTTGCATATTACCTTCAAAATTGTAAAAAAACAATAAAGTTGCATAAAACTGCAATCCTTATGACAAATACCGCAAATTCTTGCAATTTTAGAACAAAATTCTAAAGAAAGGTGTTTTGGTACAAAAAGTCAAGAAAGGTTAGTTTCACCGAGTCTCAATACAATTCTGACAGATTACCTCCAAAATTTACAAATGCACATAAAAATTGCATTATAATGCAATTCCTCAATCAAATATCCCAAATTCTTTCTAAAATTCTTCACAAAAACTGTTTTACACCTAAATAGTACAGTACAACCCACACATTGACATTCTTCAAATTGTCTGCAAAATTTCAACACATTAAAATAATATTAACAAGACTTTAATAACATTTTTGAAAATATCCAACAATGCTGTATCAACACCTGTAATAAAATAATTGGTAAAAATATTGGAAATGTGAATAATTTGTTATTTTTGTCACATTTGTCATGGAACCGAGCTTACGTCATGGATGCATATTATTAAAAGTGGCCTTAGTAAAAAATACTTTACAAAAGGCTTTGGGAGTAGACATATTGGTAAAGGACAAGGATTTTGTGTATAAATAAGTGTATTGTATTATTATTATCCTTTTTACCTGTCTGGTGTCATAAGAATCCTGTGCGTCCATCGCGTATTTATTATCTCTGTTATTCATGTCCATCATCATTTACTATAATCTTTACCACATCTACAAATTCCTTTCTATCTTCCTATAAATCACATCACAAATAACTCCATTTAAATCTAATTCGCACTGAAATAATCTCGACGACGACGACGACGGCTCGAAACAAAATACACACTTTTACACTCGAACCAACTCACAATCATTGTTATTAAAGGTTGTAAAGTGAAGGATGCATTTGGACATTTTTTAATGATTAGTAAATGGTTTAATGTTGTTTTTCACGTTTCAAATTGTCAAAAATTAATTAGAAAATGCAAAAGTGACATTCCATTTGCACGTAGGTATGTCCACTGTGAACTCGGCGCGGATTTGTCACAAACAGCGACAGATGGTGTTGCCAGTGGAGAGCGGCGGGAAAATTGAATCAGTTCAAATTTGAAAATGGTAATGGACTGAGGAATATTTTTGTTTGAATTGCAATTTATTTTTGGGTTTTAAGTTATAAATTTAATGTGAAATATGTTTATGTGGATACAATTTATTCTGTAGGCTAATACAACAGCACTTTTGGTGTTACTCATGTGTTTTTAGACAAATTTGACTTTATTTTAATCACAACTAATGAGTGTACTGCAGTGTCCTTTTAAAAATATGATAAATTCAATATATAAATATTTATTTTAACTAAAACAACTATCAATTTATAAACTAGTGGTGTATAATATCGTGCCTTAAGGCAAATTGCTGGAACTTTCCACCGTAATGAAATATTCGAGGAATTTCAAATGTTTTCTAATATATTATTATAAATACTGTAATTTTTATTATTTGTATTTTATAGACGTAATATAAGAGCTTCTGAATTGGAACACGACGTTTATATATGTTTACATGAAAAGTAAATAAACAAAACTTAATCAAGCGGAGTTAGATTGAATCAAAGGACCTTATCTCATATTTGTGAGAATTATATAAACTGAATTGCAAAGTTAAAATTATTTATTTTAAGTAAATAAGTGAGCTTTAGAACTTTAGCCAGAATTAAAATTACTATCCGAAATGTAAAAACATGTATTAAATATTAAAAAAAAACTAATTTTGAGATAAAAAAAATTTCTTTCTCCAAAAACAATCGTTTCGTCAACACAAGCAAAAAGTTTTTCGAATTACTCAAATCGGATGCTTAGTTCTTCCAAAAACTGCCATTTTCCGCACATTTAGCTCCGTATCTCCAAAACGGCTAGACCTGCCTTTGTCAAAAAGTAATCAACACTTCTCCCTGTTATTACAAATCGAATGTTTTTCGAATCATTCAAATCAGACGCTCTGGACCTGCCTTTGCCTAAAGCTAATTAGTACATCTCCTCATTATTACAAATTGAATATTTTTTGGATCATTCAAATCGGATGCTTCTTTCTCTAAAAAACTGCCATTTTTTGCACATTTAGCTCTGTATCTCCGAAACGGCTAGACCTGCCTTTGTCAAAAACTAATCACCACTTCTCCCTGTTAATACAAATCGAATGTTTTTCGAATCATTCAAATCGGATGCTCCTTTCTCTCAAAAACTCCATTTCTATTCTCTGCACTGTTTGCTCCGTATCTCCGAAACTGCTGGACCTGCCTTTGCCAAAAACTAATCAGCACGTCTTCTTATCAATAGGAATCGATTGGTTTTTGAATCATTCAAATCGGTTGATCCGTGCGCCCGAAATCGTGAATAAAAAATTGTATCCGCAATATATTGTACCTAAGCGGTATTGAGTCTGACATACCCAGACAAAAGACTTAGTCTGGTATGCATAAATCCATTTCCTTCCCCATACAAAAAAACAGACATACACATACACACATAAATACATTTTTTCTAAGTTATGCCAAAATGTTCAGAAACCTCTGAAACTTAAAGATATATAAATATTTTCATTTTTGATTTTTTTGCGATTACTATAACTTACCCTACTAAAAAACTAAATATATACGAGGTGTGTTCAAAAAGTACCCGGAATTTTTAAATTTCGCGGGTCTGGAGTGTCTGATTGTCAGAATTTTTTTTTTATTGTGTTGGTATACATGCCCCTAAAGTATGATGAAATTTTCAGCTATATTCACTGTTTACTTTGTCTGTGGTAGTCGCTAAGGTTCGACGTGTTTTTCTGAGCTCGGCGATTTTTACAATGGAAGAATTGAAAAGTCAAAGAATTTGTATTAAATTTTGCGTAAAAAATGAAATAAAGTGTTGCAAAGTGCAAAAATTCACCAGATATGGCTCCGTGTGACTTTTTCCTATTCCCAAAGTTGAAGAGACCCATGAAAGGACGGCGGTTTTCCTCGATTGAAGAAAATCGCTGAGAGTGCTCAAGGACATATCAAAAAGTGAATATCAAGGGTGCTTCGAAAATTGGAAAAAACGCTGGCATAAGTGTATTATATCTGGGGGGGACTACTTTGAAGGGGACCACATTAATGTAGACGAATAAATAAATATTTTATATTTATATACGAAAATTCCGGGTACTTTTTGAACAGACCTCGTACTTTATAAATTTTGGCTATCAAATTAAAAAAAATCCATTATCATTTGATTTAATTTTCATTTATTATTTATTAACTATTAGATAACATACATACAACATAAAAACAAGGTTTTGTTCACCCATGCAAATATTTTCTTCATATATATGTATATAAATATACATCACATATACAAATCAATCACTTATACATATATGTATATATGTATATCTATATGCATATATAATGCATAGATATAATTATTTTAATTATTAAATAATCTAAATTTTGCATCACTTTGTGATGTCAATTATTAAACTAGTATTTGTACATTTTCAATTTTATTAAGAACTAACTATATTCAGAATTTATAGTGCTTAGAGAAAAATGATACATATAAAACAAGATATATATATATATATATATATATATATATATATATAAATAGTTGCATATGTATATTTAATTAGTATTATAATAATCCAAGAATCTTCAAAAAATCTTTGCACATTTAGATTTTTTTAATCGTATCACTTCAAATCTACGTTTTTATTTGTTAAATACATTTCATCATGTATATATATATATATATATATATATATATATATATATACACATTATAAATTAAATTATAAACTATTTGCTTAAAACAGTTTTGTTATAATTGCTATATAATATTTTTAAGTGTATTTTGTTTACACATAAATAATTTTATATTAACAAATGTTTCTGTTTTTATACTCGGGTTATCAATTTTATTTCTGTATTTGATTATTTTAGCTGTTTAGCCAAAGAAAAGTAGTTTTAATTATAAATAAATTGATTTAATTAAAATTAAAAGTGCAGATACAATAAGAAATTATTTAATTAATTAAGTAAAAACCACTTCTGTAGTAAATTACATATTGAAGAAGATATAAATTGCATGTTTATCATTTTCTAATTTAAAAAAATGCACTTTTGTAACACTCGAATCATATGGATTAGTATGAAACTCTTTCGATGAAGATTGAAATTTATTTATAGGATAAAAAATATAATAAAATTCCATATAAATTTTAATTATCATGCTTATAATTAATTTTAATGCTTATAATATTACCCGTAGTGTTAGTTTTAATGTTTAACAACTAAATTTAATTTGTCGTTTGTAAAGAAAGACTGTCAATAGTTTCTTTTAATGTGAAATGTACTCATAATGTTAATTTTCAAAATATATATTTAAAATTATTTGCCTAGTGTTTAACACAAAAATTTCAAAAAATAGGTGTAGTTATAAAAGTATTGAAAAAGTGCCATAGATTTGCCAATAATTATTTGTAAATTGATTCAAATTTGATTTTTTTGTGATTTAAATCAATAAAATGTCAAGTCAAATTAAAACTTGATTCGACTTGATGTTTTCTTCATTCTAATCACAAAAAACAAATTTATAATAAATTCAAACAAAGCTTTGATTTGACTTGACATCGTGATTTGAATTTGATTTTTTTTTTGTGATTCAATCAGGAAAATGTCAATTCGACTCAAATCTTTAATAAACAAATCTTGATAAAATTTACAAAAATATTCAAATTTTTCCATCAAATTTAAATTAAATAAATTATTTATATATTGTTATTTGATTGAAGCTCGATTCACATTTATTCGAAGGCGATTTATTTTAATTATACATTTATTTGTATTCATTGAAATAAATTCCATTCAGATTTTGTTCAATTCGAGTAGATTCCAATCAGATTTTGTTCGATTCGAATACATTGAAATCGGATTTTATCCAAAAAAATTAATTACAAAATTACAAAACGTTTTAAGCAAACAGTATACACTTTTAATCATATTAATATGTATATATAAATAAAATTATGCTAAAAATTCAGGTAAGTTTGAGGTTTTACATACAAATACACGTTGAGGTAGTTTGATTTCGTACTGTGAGGTAGGTGCTTGTATATATAAACACATATATACATATATATATATATATTATATATATATATATATATATTATATATATATGTATATAATATATGTGTGTGTATGTATTTTATTACTATTTAATATTTCTATTACGAGGTAGTTGTTTACAATCTGCGAGGTAGTTGTTTGCTACATTTAGGTACTGTGTTAACATTTTGTATATCTTACATTTAATATTAGTTTAATTTCTAGATTACAATATATTAATAATCATTACATTAATTATATTAATTAATATTTTTCATATATCCTAAAAATTTATCAAATTTTGAATTTTTTCTTTATACATCACATTCACCAAGTGGAGAGTTTTTTAAATTTTATTCATATAATAAATTCAAACAAACTAACGAGTTTAACTCATATTAGAAAATAATTATTAACACAAATAGAAATTATTATTAATATTAAGAAATTATTACTTTTGATAGTTTTAGACCATATTGGTTTTGCTTATTTAAACGAACTAAAAAAATAATATATATACTTCTAAAATTTTTTAACCTGAGTTTAGTAATAGAAACCACTAAGACATTTTTTTTATGTAAGTTTGTTGTAATCTAAGTTCTACAAACGTACATAAATATTTTTTTCGTCAACAATTCACTACAAAACATATCAAAATAAACAAACACATCAATACACACACATTCAGGTATACTTAATTAGTATTAATCACACTAATTAACTTTTTGTTTCTTAAATACGAAGTCCTGAGGTAAGCTTTGTACACGTATAGGTAGATAAAATTTTTAAAATTCTGAACTCAAAACTTTTTTTTGGTTTTTAGAAAATTTATGTAATTTTTTTCACACAATTCGTAGAAGTGGTATGTCCCCTTCTTCAGGAATATTTTTGCATTTATATATTATTTTTCTTGTAACTTCCAAACCATTCGATTTGCTGAATGGTGTATTTAAAAAAATTGTACTAAATTAAATACTCAATAATGTAGTCTTACATCAAAAGTTACTAGAACAACTTGGTATACTTTAAAAATGCCTTTGAAATTAGGGATGTATTCTTATTAGATGTACTTAAATTTGTGTATTTGTTTATGAATTAACTTGCAAACCATTCGATTTGCATTAATGGTGTGGTCCAAAAATTTGTTCTAAATTGAATACTAAACAATTTTGTTTAACATCAAAAGTCTCTACAACAAATCAGTATACTTCAAAAATGCATTTAAAATGATAAAACGACAACTAGTGTTCGGAGCGCCATTTTGAATGACTCGTTGGACATTCTATTTGTGTAATTATTTATAAATTCTCTTGTAACTTGCAAACCATTCGATTTGCATTAATGGTGTATTTGGAAAATTTATACTAAATTAAATACTCAACAACGTTGTCTCATATCAAAAGTCTCTAGAACAACTCGGTATACTTCAAAAATGCATTTGAAATGACTAAATGACAATTAGAGTTCTGAGCGCCATTTTGGATGACTCATTGTACATTCTATTCGTGTATTTATTTCTTAAATTTTTTGTAACTTTTAAACTATTCGATTTGCATGAATGGTGTATTCGGGAAATTTGTACTAAATTATATAATCAACAACATTTTCTTACATCAAAAGTCTCTAGAACAACTCGGTATACTTAAAAAATGCATTTGAAATCATGAAATGACAACTAGTTTTCGGAGCGCCATTTTGGATGACTCATTGGACATTCTATTTGTGCATTTATTGATTAAATCTCTTGTAACTTACAAACCATACGATTTGCATGAATGATGTATTTGAGAAATTTGTACTAAATAGAATACTCAATCAGATCAACTTACATCAAAAGTCTCTAAAACAACTCGGTATACTTTAAAAATGCATTTGAAACCATAAAATTAATCGAAACGTGTTGCGTGTGCATTCTTGTGTTAAATCGTTATAAATCTTAAACCATTCGATTGATATGATTGAGGTAAAAGACAAGTTTGTTCAAAATTTTATAATCTACAACTTTTTAGAACAACAAAACACTCTAAAGCAACTCGGTGTACTCATAAAATTCATTTGAAAACGAAAAATGTTATCGACAACGTTGATTTCCTTTTATTTTCTTTCTCTGAGAGTAAAAAAGTCGGTGAAAAATCAAAAGTGTGTTTGTATTGAAAAATGTTTTGTTATAAAAGTTTCAAGTAAATTCTTCTGATTTTAAAATAATTAATTAAGTATAATAATATTTTAAAAATTTGTTAATAATTCCTGAAGAAGAAAACATCCCTCTTCCACGAAACGTTGAAAAAATTAATTGAAAAAATTAAATAAATATTTTTTTCAGACCAAAATAAAGCTTTTAGTTCAGAAATTTAAAAACCATAATTAATAATAGCTATCCAGAAAACTTATACAAATATATATATATATATATATATATATATATATATATATATATATATATAATAGTTCTTATATAAAAAATTTCAACTAGATCATTTGCAAGTAGAGGTAGTTAAGTTACATTTTAAATACTTATTAAATATCTTTATAATTTTATAATTATATATGTATATATATAATTATATTTATGTATATATATGTTAGGGTGTGGATCAAATCCCACTTCTGGTTTTATGTTTAAGAAACTTGCCGAAGAAACCATGGCTCGAAGGTAAAGATATATTTGCAACATTTTTTTCCCATATATTTATAAATTGTATGTCACAATAATGTACGTACGACCGCGATAAACTCCGAAACTGCTGAACAGATTTTGATGAAATTTTGTGTACGTTCATAATATGATTCAACTTGAGTTATAGAGTGGTTTTTATCTTAATTATTCAGCTCAAAATATTGTAAATTAAATGTTTATTATACGACGTAAATGTGTAGTTATTGGTCAGTTATATAAACGTTTAATAGATAGCAGTTAAGCATATACATTATTTCTTTAGGGTTAAATTTGATGTTAAAACAAAAGAAATTAATTTCCTTAATTTCCTATTTTTTTAAAAAAAGATTAATTTGATTGTACCGAATCAAAGGTTGGGTCGGCTAGTATATATATACAGAATAAATGCAATGACACTAGTACGCTCCAAAATTTTTACAGTTAAATAACTTTTCATAAGCCTATAATATTTTAATCACTTCCTAATAAACAGATTTAAAAAAAATATTTTTATCAAAATTCTTATATGTGAAAATACATATATATATATGTATTAATATTTTGATAAAACTATATTTTTTAAAATCTTCTTGCTGCAAAATATTATAGGCTTATGAAAAGTTATTTAATTATAAAAATTATGGAGCTAGGGTTATTGCATTTGTTTTATATATACTAGCCGACCCGGTACAATTAAATTAATATTTTCTAAAAAATAATAAATTAATTTCTAATGTTCTGATATCAAATTTAAAATTTAAAAAAATTAATATTTAATTAATTAATTATAAAAATTATTTGAAGTCTTAAAAACATGCTGATATACCTGAATCTAGTCAAGACGTACTTTCACACTAATTTTTACACAAAAATTCCGAACTACTTCTCTTAGGCCTATAATATTTTACAGCTTTATTTCGACTATTAACTCTATAACCATACAAAATTTCATCGCAATCTAAGATGAGTCAATATAATATTTTAGTGAATTTATATCGGAAAATTTTCATTAAAACTTTTGCTGTTTTGTGTAATTTACTTCTATCTATAGTTTCTTCAGCAAAGTTTCTTAAAACACTCCAAAACTACAAAACCAACCCTAATACATATTTTTCTGTCGGAGCCTGGATTAAGATCACAGTAATGTTTCATAAAAATTTTACCAAAAAAAAAACAAACAAATTCAAAATTGTTTTTCACCATCTAACATTTACCATTACATCAGGGTCTCCAAAAAAATTTTACTGGACACTAGTCTAAATTTTAGTTAATTAATTAATTAATATTTATATATATACACACATTTTGTGGTAAATATTATTTACCAATATTTTATTTCACTAACTGATGTTTTGTTTTGCTTTTTTTTAAACAGACATTCAAAAAAACTGCTGAATCAGCAGCAGCATTTTTTTTAACAGAATGCTGCGTAGAAAGTAGTCAGGTACAAATAAGTTTTATTATATTATCTTTATAAAGATTTTTTTTAAATTTAAACAAAATTCTTGATATTAGCGAAATTTTCTTTTGTACTGATAAAGGATTTGTGGATCCTTGACTGTTGCAATTTGTAATATTTGTTATATTTTTTAAAAATGATATTTAAATGTAAAAATAAGTTTGTCGATGTGAAACTGTTTTGACAAAAACGACAGAAATTGATGTTTTTAGCAAGTTAATTAAGAACTCTACTGTCAAAGAAATTAAGAAAATTCGATAAAAATATAATAATAAACCATTTTTTTAAATTAAAAGAACTCTACTGACAAGCAAATTGAGAGAAATTGATACAAAGACTTTACTGACGAGCAAATTAAGAAATAAATGAGGAAAAGGACTCTACTGACGCGCAAATTAAATATCAATCCTGAAAACAGAAAAGTGACTCTACTGACGAGCAAACTCGATTTTTATCTAGAATATTTCAAAAAAGGACTCTACTGATGAGCAAACTCGATTTTTATCTAAAATATTTCAAAAATATTTCAAAAAAGGACTCTATTGACGAGCAAACTCGATTTTTATCTAAAATATTTCAAAAATATTGCGAAAATATTTCAAAAAGAGACTCTACTGATGAGCAAACTCGATTTTTATCTAAAGTATTTCAAAAATATTTCGAAAATATTTCAAAAAGGGACTCTACTGACGAGCAAACTTTAATTTTAATCTAAATTTGGAAATATATTACGATGTTAATTTTAATCCGACAACTTTTTATGAAAATCGTTTTCTGCTCGTCGAGACCTTTCAAACGTTACCCCACATGCCATTAAACATATCCTTAAATTTTTTGAAGTAAAACTTCTTTAGACTCGTTTACTAGAAATTCGTTAAACGCGAGAAAAGAGAGCGAAAACGACCAGAAAAGATCACGTTTGACTCTTTTTGGTGTCAAATGATTCAAAACGACTTGAAACGGGCAAAACGAACTCTATATTCCCTTTAAATTTTAAAAATTGGTCCAGCCGTTTTTCGAGAAAACGACCATGAAAAATCAGATTTTGCTCATTTTGGTGTCAAATGATTCAGAACAACTGAAAACTTCAAAAAGACAATAGACAAAAATGATTCTGCATATGTCCTATTATTAAGTTTCATCGAACGCTCTTTATAATTTTAAAATCGGCCCAGCCGTTTTCGCAAAAACGACCATAAAAGATCAAATTTGAGAACTTTTTGGTTTCAAATGCGTCAGAACAACTTGAAGAGTTGAAAAAAAAGAGCAAAACGGATTCTGTGATTCCTATTATTAAGTTTCATCAAACGCTCTTTAAATTTTCAAAATCGGTCCAGCCGTTTTCTAGAAGACGACCATCAAATAACAAGTGTGACTCCTTTTGGTAGCAAATGATTCAGAACGACTTGAAAAGGAAATGGACAAATCGGATAGTGTATGTCTTTTTACTCATTTAAATTTTTAAAATCGGTCTAGACGTTTTCGAGAAAACGACCATGAAAAATCAAGTTTGGCTCTTTTTAGTAACAAATAATTCAGAACGACTGAAAAAATGGGCAAAATGGGATTATGTGTATGTCCTAAGAACGCATATTGAATGTCATCAAACGCTCTTTAAATTTTTAAAATCGGTCCAGCCGTTTTCGAGAAAACGACCATAAAAGATCAAGTTTGCATACTTTTGGTGTCAAATGATTCAGAATGACTTGAAAAAGAAATTGGCAATTCGGATTCTGTATATGTCCTTTTACTCTTATTGAGTTTCATCAAACGCCTGTTAAATTTTTAAAATCGGTTCAGACGTTTTCAAGAAAACGACCATAAAAAATTAGATGTGAGTCTTTTGGTATCAAATCTGAATTTCTGTTGTTTTCTATCTTTTCTCCAGTTTCACCCGACAAACTTTCACCCAAAGAAATTCACAACTAAAGAATTTTGTCCTACATCCCTTTATGGATAAATTCATCATTTATCATCTTTTACTCACTTTTTCCCTCAATGTCCTCCCAACCTCTGAGCCAATTGTTGGGCTTCCTGCTGAGCTTTGTGTTCTCGAGCAATGTGCCTTCGAACAGTATTATTCCTGGTGAAGGTCCTGGTGCAGAAGGGACAATGTACACGGATGCCCTGATGCCTTTGACGGACGTGGGCCCTTAGATTTGTTTCATAACCGTAGAGACGTTCACAGTAGGGACATTTCAGTTTTTTACCTAGAGGAGAAAAATGGTTGAGCACGTGGTAACTAGAGTTGTCCGAGATTGATTTTAATGGTATATCTATCCGAATAATTTAAAACATTCAAAAATTAGGCCACTTCGTAAAAGAGGGCCCACCGACATCATCAATAATTATAGGCATACTATAATTAACCCGACGAACTCCGTTTCGCCACCAGATGGTTTCGTGAGAAAGATGAAGAAATTTTTTGTTTGTTTTATATTTGAAAAGGAAAAATTTGATCAGGAAGGAAAACCCGACTTATTTTTATATATATAGAAGAAGAAGATAATCTATTTGAAATTATTTAAAACAATTGTTGATTATTTTTATTACTCGAATTTTTAATTACGGTGCATAAAGTTCCAGCAATTTGCATTAGGGCACGATGCCATGCACGACTAATTTTCTTAGCTATAAACCTTGCGCAGCCCGAGACCTTTCCAACGAATGCAAAATTGTCGAAATCGGTTCGTGCGTTCTGGAGTTATTTCGTCAGGAAGAAAAACCCGACTTATTATTATATATATAGAAGATAATTAATAATAATTTCTTTATTAAACACTTTTGACAAAATTTTTGAAAAAATATTACATAGTCGACTATGCAATTTTTTAACAGTTAATAATATATTATTTAATTAGTTGGTATTGACATTTTACCTTGAAGCAAGTTACATGAACTTCCCGATATGTGCAAATAATCGACTTAATCAATAAAAAAAACTAGTGGGGCGCATAGCATCGTGCCTTAAGGCAAATTGCTTGAACTTCCCGTACCGTAACGAAATATTCGAGAAATTTTAAACGTTTTCAAATATATTATTACAAATACTGTAACTTTCATTATTTTTGCTTTCAATCTTGTTACATCTGAGCCAATCTCATCTAATCTAATGTAAATCATAAATCAATTTATCTCCAGAACATTAACAACAATCATCATTTTATTTCGAATTCAATTTCAAAAAAAAAATAGTTGCCTAATTTGCACAAAATTGAAAAAGTGCTCCCGTATGGTCACAGTCTAAACGCATTTGCAAATAATTCTGTGCGACATTTTTACTTATACTGCGCTTAGCTTGGCGGCATTTTCACATTTTTCACAATTATTTTCATATTATATTCTTTTTTGATACTGCTCTTAATTATTATTTTCCAGATATGGGACTCAAATAAAAATTACATAACGGATATTTAAAGAATTTTTTTTTACCATAACTTAAATTAAATAAACTATTTCAATAATATAACTTTTTTTCTGCAAGTTATTGTATTAGATAATACTAATGTTAAGCTTAAAATTGTTTTATAGTTGTATTTTACTGTAATTAATTCAATTAAGATAATTTATTGAAGTAAAACTTCTTTAGGCGCGACTAGGGTGTAATTCCGTATAAATGCAAGGGAAGTGCGTTACGGCAGATAAGATAAGAGTCGAGTGCCAATGATTCGTCATTCGCTCTCGATGATATCATTTCTATACCGGTCGATTGTGATTAGTCGTCGTGTATGTGAATAGAGATCTGTCGTTGTATGCGTACCGGCATCAACGTTGTATGCCTACCGATATCTACAAGAAAATCGGCATAGATAAATAAACATTTTAAAATTACATTGTAGTACAAATCTTGATTGAATGAAAAATGCCTGAATAAGAATATTTTACACTGTCCCCCGTAATTAATTATAATAAAAATAATAAAACAAATGCAGCGTTTGCGCCATTTCTATATTATTCATAGTTTCTATAAATCTTTGAAGTTATTGAAATGGAAAATATTCTTTAGGCAAAACAGATATTACAGCTGTTCAAAGAATGAGATTATATCGCCAGCAAAAAAGTAAAAAAAATATCATCAGTCAATGTATGTTAATTTTAATTACATGAAGTTCTTCAAACACAATTCAATCACGAAGTTGCGAAAACAATGTTTGTGTAGGCGTTATTTAACATAATCCACTGTCTTATTACCAACGAATATTATAGAACTTATTAATCAGCAATTACTTTAAACCGATCATGTCATATTTCAAGTATGACCTTGATTACATCATTGTTTTCAAATATCATAAATATTTTTAATGCTATCATAAATATATAATTTATAATTTATCATTATATAAATGTGTATAATGGTTATTGACACTAATAAATGTGTGCATCAGGAGTGTTACCGTATTACTAATAAACATTATTCAAAATTGTTATATGATGGATTCATTTTTACTTCGATGCCATCTTGTACAGTAGCAAATAAGTTTAACGTCAATCGCGTGTGAACCTTACGCGCACTCTTTTTTTCTGTAATTACTAAATTTAATCCTATATCAGTAATATAAATACATAATATAAATAAATAAATAATATTATTATAGTCTATTATAAAATGTTACCATCAGCTGTAGCAACAGAACCCGCCTTGTGTCCTGTCAATTTGCTTGCATTCCATACACCGGTCGCCAAAAGATCTGTAGTTGTCGAATTGCTGAGAAGTTTCGTAGATAAATTAGCCGGAGAGTGGTTGGTCGATGATGCTACCCGAGACGATTTCGACAAAGAATCAGATATAGAATTTGTCGGTGGGCTGTAGTCGTTTGTTATTTCCATTTTCACGCGCAAATCTAAAAAACACATAATATCATTAACACCAATCGCACACATAGTGCAGTAAACGGAGCGTTTTTAGTGTTAGAACGGTGAGTAAGTATCGATACTTTGACTTCGATAATGAGTACTTTTGGAATCGATACTTCAGGCCGATTCTTTTGGCGGTATCGATACTCTGCGCCGATTCTACTAAAAAAGTATCGGCTATATTTTTTGACCCCACCAAAAGTTCGACCGAAAGTTTCTTAATCATTTCTAAAGGTACAATTAACAATTGATCATATCTCCAATTTTTACAATAAGCTGTTTACTTTCGGTAAGGTCATTATAAAGGATGGTCATTATACCTAATCTATTGTAAAAAGAACATAATATGCAAATGCGTCCAGTGCATCTGTGCACATACAACTATTATATGTAATAAGATGATAGTAAAATAATTCCAAAGATTTCTTAACACAATTATTTCTTATGCCTGTTGTTAGTTTCGAATATCATTCATAATCAGTATTATAACTAACGCGATTGAATAAAAGCCTAGTTTACACATAGGTTGAATGCTTCGAAAGATACCATACCCCACAATATTATAAAATTTAATTTTCATATTGCGTAAATAATGATAATACAAGTAACTAGTTGGTATTGGTATTTAGCTTTGAGGCAAATTACATAAAATTCCCGACATGTGTAAATAATCGACTTAATCAATAAGAAATAGAATAATTTATGAGTGATTAAAAGTATTTCGAGTGGATATATTACACAAAATTGAAAATGAACGAACGAATACGTTAACTCGGAGTGGGTATTCTCTTAAAGCAAATTTTCACAAATTAATAATTTTTATAATTGAACCAGTTTCCGTAGGACTTTAATGGTTTAGTATGTTCATTAAGACGAAGTACTAATATCGTTATACCAAGTAAAACCTCTAATTGTAATTTTAACAAATGTCAAAAAATTACAATTTCTGAAACTTTGATAAAATTTTAAAATTATACTACTTGTCGTAAGGCCGTAATATTTCAGTAAGTTCTATAGGATCTTGATATATTTCGCCAAAAAAGTACCATAAAAATCAGATTAAATTTTTGTTCAAAAGTTAATTACAAGAAAACGGCTCGGTAGATTTTCACCTAAAACTAATCAGTATCATTCCCAACTAATATCTTTCGAACGGTTTTTGATTTTTTGAAATCGATTCGGTAGTTTGAGCTTAAATGTGGACGAAAAGTTTAACACTTTTTTTCAAATTACAAAGAAACGGTTTGGCAGATCGTCTCACATAACTGACAAACGATAATCCTCACCAAAATACATCAAATGGCTTTTAAATTTCTAAAATCGGTTCAGGCGTTTTTGAGAAAACGTCGATCAAAAGTCTAATTTTGATAAATGCCAAAAGAACGATACTAATTTTTGCAAACTTTGATGAATTTTAAAAGCTAAATGAGTTGTCGTAGGACCGTGATATTTTAGTATGATCTAGAGGACTATGGTATCTACCGTAAAATAATAATAATAAAAATCGTCGAATTTTTTTTTTAACTTTATTGCAAGAAAACGGCCCGGCCGATCTCTACCAAAAACTAACTAGATCGATTCCCAACCAATATCTTTCGAACGATTTTTAAATTTTCAAAATCGATTCAGAACTGCGGCCTAAAACGTGAACGAAAAACTTTTCACTTCTCTGCTATTTACAAAGAAACGGCCTGGCCGATCGTCACACAAAACTGAGAAACGCCAGTCCGCATCGAAATACATCGAATGGCTTTTAAATTTTTGAAATCGGTCTAACCGTTTTTGAGAAAACGTCGATTTACGGCAAAAAATCTGTTCACACTTACGCACACACACACACACACACATACTTTTTCCAAATTTGGTCTCATTCGATTCAGAATGACTTGAAACGTCGAGAAAACATAAAATTAGCGAATCGGATTTTTTGATGAAAACATAAACTTCTCCTTCGGGAAGTTAAAAAATCATACTGATCTGTTCAACACAACTGGGGATATTAAGATTAATGCAGAGGAAGACCATCAAAATTGAGCAAATTATCCAAATTTCAATCGTAAATACTTTCTTTAAAAAAGTTTTTAAAGCAAAATCCTGAAATACGTGTTAAATGATTTTATGAATAGTATCTGTAAACAAATTTTTAGACAATTCTAAAATGTCATATATTTTTTTGCCCAAAATCCGTACGATTTGTAAAAGATTTATATTGTATGTATTGTTATACCCTTTTTTCCTCTCCGTTTACTGCACTAACAAGTCTGTTACCTTTACCCTAATTACTAAGAATTCTTAATTCTTACCTTCAGCATATCCTTGATCGTCCTCATCAGCCATCATCCTGTCGTCGCCTTCGTCCTCGATGTTGTGATCGCCAACGCCGCCGCCTCCTGCAGGCGAAACGCCCTCGCCGCGGCCCTGCTGCTCCCTTTTGACCCTGTCGTCGACCAGTCCGTCCCTGATGAACCTGTGCGAGGGCTCTCCTGAGGGCCCGTGGTTGGCGTCGTCTATTGAGTGGTGACCGGTGATGATGTCGTCGTTGTGGGTGTTGGGGGATGTTAAGTGATCAGACCTGGGAGGAGAAAATTATGTATAGAAACTAGGCGAAAGTGGTATTTAGCCTTGAGGCAAGTTGTATGAACTTCTCGCAATGTGTAGTAATTGACTGGATCAACCAAAATTGAGATTTAGATACTTATTGTTAGATAAAATTAGTAAACTTTCTATTTCAAAAATAAAGTTATCGCTATCAATTAAATCTAAAGATTGCGATTTCCAATATAGTTTTCTCAAACACATTTAACTTATCTGTAATTAACTTTCCGTAAGGCAAATTATAGTAATCGCAAAAAATCGAAAATGAAAATATTTATATGTCTTTACGTTTTAGAGGTTTCTGAATATTATGGCATACTTTAGAAAAAATTGATGTATGTGTGTGTGTGTGTATGTGTGTGTGTGTATGTGTGTGTGTGTATGTGTGTGTGTGTGTGTGTGTGTGTGAGGATACAAATTTTCGTCGACGATTTCGGGAATCCGATCAACCGATTTAAATAATTCAAAAAACATTCGATTCGTATTAATAAGGAGACGTGCTGATTAGTTTTTGGCGGAGGCAGGTCTAGCCGTTCCGAAGATATGGGGCAAAAAGTGCCAAAAACAGTAACTCAGTTTTTAAGAGAACGGAGCGTCCGATTTGAATAATTCAAAAAACATTTTACTTGTATTGACAAGATGAAAAACTGAATAAATTTTTGGGAAGGCAGGTCTAGCGGTTTTGGAGTTTTAGTAAAAAAAGTAAAAAAAGCCATTTGGCGGTCAAAACTAATCATTAGACATGGACACATCAAATTATCAGGTATTTAATGGAGATTTTAATAATGTGTATCGATTTTGTTTACATTTCTATGGGTTCCGTAACATCGTATTTCGTTCGATATTTTGTCTCTATGCAGTACGATTCCTTTGAAAAAAAGTTCCAAATATTCAAAATATTTCAAAATAATGAAAACATGTTTTTTCAAAGTCTTTCTTATTCACAAAAGTCAATTTTCTTCAAAAATTGAAAATTTCTCAAAAAGCTAATTTTTACGAAGTTTAAAATAAATCTTAATTTTTTTAAGAAAATTAACTTTTTGGTACGAGAAATTCCAGCAACTTGGTTCCAATTTGGATTTTTAAAATCGATTCAGAGTTTTTGGCAAAAACGTGAACGAAAAATTTTACACTATTCGTGAACGAAAAATTTACACTTCTGCTAATTACAAAAAAACGACTCAGCCGATCATATCAAAAACTTGATTGACGCGAGTACATATTAAGTTCCATCAAATTTTTTTAAAAATTTAAAAATCGACTCAACCATTTTAGACAAAACGTCGATTAAAGGTCCAACTTTTTGTCTTAGGGCCGTAATACTTTAGTTTGTTTTATACACCAAGATATATATCGCCAAAAAAAGTTCCATAAAAATTGGCTTACATTTTTTTTCAACAGTTAATTACAAGAAAACGGCTCGGTAGATTTTCACCTGGAACTAAACAGTATCATTCCCAACTAATATCTTTCGAACAGTTTTTGATTTTTTAAAATCGATTCGGTAGTTTGAGCTTAAATGTGGACGAAAAGTTTAACACTTTTTTCCAAATTACAAAGAAACGGCTCGGCCGATAGTCTCACAAAACTGACATACACATACTTTTTCCAAATTTGGTCTCATTCAATTCAGAATGGCTTGAAACGTCGAGAAAACATAAAATTAGCAAATCAAATTTTTTTATGAAGACATAAACTTCTCCCCCGAGAAGTTAATATCACAAGCTGAATTTACATGGGTTGAGTTTACATAAATTTTCTTACCTTGGTGATTTGTTTTCCCTGAGAACCGAGCAACGCATCTCCTGTTGTGTAGGTGACCTGAGTTGAAGTTTTCTTGGACTATCGTATGGACTTCCTGTAAACAAAAAAGGACACATCAATAACCTCCCTTTATTCGATCATTTATCGCATCATCAATCTATTTCTCACCTAATCTCTGATCGTATCTAGTATTAAATCCTGCAGCCAAATGCATATATTGTGCATAATGAAAGTCTTCAGGGCTTGTTGATCCACCGCCGCCACTGCCGCCGTTGTTGTTCATGGCATTTTGGATGTTGTTATTGTTGATGGTGTTCAAACGATGTTTTAATCGGTGTTGTTGAGGCATTGATGTTGCTGAAGATGAGTTGTTGATTGAGGCCGAGGAGGAGTTGTTGTGGGAGGATTGCTGTTGCTGTTGGGATTGGGCTACTGCTATTTTTTCGTGTTCTATGCTTAGACCTTTGACCTGGGAAAAATATATTTTAGTTGAGAAATGATGAAAATGTTCGTACTTTTTTGTGGTTTTAAGCACTAGTCATAAACCGACTAGAAATTTCCTGATTCAACTCAAAAGCTAAGACAAAAAACATAGATGTATTAATTTAGTAATGTGATTTTTTTTTGAAAGGACTCTACTGACGAGCAAACTAATTTTCATCGATTTGTTAACTAAATCTAGTAAAATACTATTACTTTTTAATAGACAAAAGGACTCTACTGACGAGCAAACTGATCATCAATTTCCAAAAAAATTCTGAGAGTCCCTAGAAATTTCTGAGAGTTTCAAGAAATTACTGAAGGTCCTAAAAGTCTAAAGATATTCCTGAGAGTATCAAAAAAATTCTTGAGAGTCTCAAGACATTTCTGAGAGCCTCAAGAAATTCCTGAAAGTCCAAAAAAAAGAAGTTTCTGAGAGTCACAAGAAATTTCTGAGAGTCTCAAGAAATTTCTGAGAGCCTCAAGAAATTACTGAGAGTCTCAATAAATTTCTGAGAGTCTAAAAAAAGATTCTTAGAGTCCAAAAAAGGATTCTAAGAGTCTTAAGAAATTTCTGAAAGTCTCGAAAAATTCCTGAGAGTCTCAAGAAATTTTTGAGAGTCTCAAGATTTTCCTAATAACCCTAAGAAATTCCTGAGACATCCAAGATGTCCCCGAGAGTCCCAAACAGTTTCTGAAAGTTTAAAAAAATCCTGAGAGGCCCAAATAATTCCTGAAAAATCTAAAAATTTCCCGAATGTCCCAAAAAAAATTCCGAGACCCAAAAAAATTCTTGAGGCTCCCAAAAAATTCCTGAGCGTCCCAAAAATTTCCTGACGATTTCAAGAACTTTCTAAGAGTCCCAAAAAAATCCTGAGAGTCCCAAAAAATTCCTGAGAGGCCCACAAAATTCCTGAGAGGCCCAAAGAAATTTCTGAGAATCCAAATAAATTCCTGAGAAACTCAAAAAATTTCCAAGAGTCCCAGAAAATTCTTGAGAGACCGAGGAACTGCCTGAAAGTCCCAAGAAATTCTGAGAGTCCCAAAGAAAATCATGCGAGTCCCAAGAAATTCCTGAAAGTCGCAAGAAATTTGAGAGAGTTACAAGAAATTCCAGAGAGTCCCAAGAAATTCTTGAGGGCCCTAAAAATTCCTGAGAACCTCAAAAAATTTCTGAGGATCTCTAGAACTTCCTGAAAGCCCCAAAAAAATTCTCTGAGTTCCAGAAAATTCTTGAGAAACCGAAAAACTGTCTAAAAGTCCGAAAAAAATTCTGAGAGTACCAAAAGGAAAATTCATAAGAGACCCAAGAAATTTCTGAGAGTCTCTAGAATGTTCTGAGGGCTAACAAGAACTTCAAGAAATTCTTGAGAGCTCCAATAAATTCCTGGAGTATCCAAACAATTTCCCAGAAGTTCAAGAAATTTCTGACTGTCCCAAAAAATTCCTGACAGTTCCAAAAAAATCCTGAGAATCTCCAAAACTCCCGATAGCACCAAAAAATTCCTGAGAGATGTAAGTAATTTCTGAGAGAGCGAACAGTTATTGAGAGTTTCAAAAATTTCCTGAGAGTTTCAAGAAATTTTTGAAAGTCCAACGAATTCCTGAAAATCACGATTTTCTTCTGGAAAATAGCAGAAATTTCTGAAAGTCCTAAACATTTTTTGCAAATGTGGGAGTAGTAATGAATATTAAAGTATAAACTCCACTTGAATAAAAAAATATATATGAAAATATATGCTATGAAAATATTACTATATCAAAATGACCAGTCCAATTGTTTTCTCTATGACTAGCCTGCTTGATCACCACACAAATAACCATTTTTTTCTACAAAACACCAGGAATTTTTTGAGAACACCACTAGGAAAAACACTAGGAAATTCTGAAAAACGCCAGGAATTCGTGGAGAACATGAGGAATTCTTGGAAACCAACAAAAATTCCTAGAGTTAATTCTAGGAAAATAAATTTTTGTATCCACAAAAACAGATAAATTTGACAATTTCCCTCACCTGTAGACTTTCCGCCGCCTTCAAGAATCCACCAAGTTCACTCTGCGCCACATGCACCTCTCCTCTATACATGAATTCTAAAAGAGCCGCCATATGGCGCCCCCTTGTCGCCTCCAAAATAACGCAACACGAAGAATTTCCATTGGCGCCCCCGGGAGCACCCGCCTCGAACAACTCTGCAAAACGCTTGCTGCAGGCTGCCAGAATCAGACGATGGGCCCTAAAAGTCGTACCTGGGGAAAAAAATATAATAAAAATTATTGCGTTAATATAACTCTAAACTACTAGCTGACCCGGCAAACGTTGTTTTGCTAAGTAAGGTATATTCTAAACAATTTCTAGAGAATCAAAAATATTAATACTTTAAGTGTATAAGGATGTGCTGTTTGAATGCTATATACAATGGAGTATTATAAAAACAATAAACCCCATTAGTTTGTCTATATTTTGTCAACTGGAAGTTTTATACACTTTCTATAGAAAACATGGTATAATGCAATCCAAGTCTTTTTTGCTCTTTCGACTTATTGATTATGTTTCAAGTTTTTCAGATTCTTTTTGGATTCTGGATTTTGTGTTTAATTATAAATAATACTACTGAGCTTATACAAAATTTTCAAATTTCTGCGAGGAGAGATAGAAAATGAATTAAGTATTTCTTCTTTGACCTGCTTTTTGAAAAGTTTCATGTAACATTCGATGAATTAAAGTATATATGTAGATCAGGGCGAGCAAATATAAACTATATTGTGAAAACTATAACTATATCACAACAAATAACACATTTCAAACGAACAATTATCTGACTACGTTCAGTAAAATTGTCAGCTACTTCATCATTGTAGAAATGTGCTTTTTTGATGTCTTTCAAAAATTTGTTATCTAGACCTTTTTACCCTATAGATGGGGTAACTTGGAACGGTTAGGTGGCAAACATGTTTAATGTCTTATTTTAATTTTAAAGGTATTTTACAAAACAATTACATTTTTAACTAATGCTAAAAAACTACCAACGGAAAAAAATACTTTTATTCTGGATTTTCAAAGATGACCGTTTATCTCCCGATAGCAAAGTCAAAAGAATCAAAGTTATAGCTGGTTATACATCTTTTTTCCTGTACTTTCAAATATTGTTGTTAAACAATGCTTAACTTTACTGGTTTTTGACACATTGGTGTTGAATTTTTTTTAACCCCGGACTTTCATATATTACTATCTATTTTTCGATAAATTCTGGCAAATTATAACTGGGAAAATGTTATTTGATAAAGTGTCCATTTGATCGATACCAAATTCAGGTTCTCTAAATTAAAATAACATAAATAAAAAATAATATAACATAGAAAATGTTTTATAAATACCAATGAGTATATAATTATACAAATGAGATCTTTCAGAGCACCGTGTTTGAGAAAAATATGCCAAAAAGTGCATTTTCATATTAACATTTCAAAAAAGTTGATATTGTTGAGTTTGTAGTAACACTTGCGGCCCTATTACATGATTTTACTGAATTGCAAATTTATAGCTGTTTTTGTAAGAAACATGTATGATTTTATATTTTTATAATTTAGTACACATATTAAGAAATAACATACTAAAATTTTGTAACTCTAGTATAACGTTTTATATTTTTAAATATTTTTCAAAATACTCATCAAACCGTGGACTTGCAACTATTGGAAACTAGATATGCAAGAGTGCATTTGTTTACAAAATTGCACATTTATAGCTTTTTTTGTTAGAAACATATGTGATTTTATATTTTTATAATTGAGTACATATATTAGGTAATAACATACTAAAATTTTATAGCTCTAGTATAATATTGTATATTTTTAAAACATTTTTCAAAAGTACTTCTCATATTATATCCAGTTGTCGATTCGCAACTAATAAAAATAGCGTATGCAAGTGTACATTGCAATTTTTTAGTTTTTTCTGTTAGGAACATATTTGATTTTATGTTTTTATAATTCAGTACACATATTAAGAAATAACATACTATAATTTCATAACTGTATTGCAACGCTTTATATTTTTAAAATATATTTTAAGCCGTCAATTTGTTTATGTCAAAAAGTTTACTAACGTTTTTATATATAAACTAGTTGGTTTGGTATTTAGCCTCGAGGCAAGTTACATGAACTTCCCGAAATGTGTAAATAATCGACTTAATAAAAAAAAAAGTGTAAATAATATACTTCATTAATCCTACTTCAAAAAAAAAACGATAATAATTTTAGCAAACTTTGACGAATTTTTAAAATTAAACTACTTGTCGTTAGGCCGTAATATTACAGTAAGTTCTATAAGACCATGATGTATATCGCCAAAAAAAAATCCATGAAAATCGGCTTAAATTTTTTTTTCAACAGTTAATTACAAGAAAACGGCTCGGTAGATTTTCACCTAAAATTAATCAGTACCATTCCCAACTAATATCTTTCGAACAGTTTTTGATATTTTAAAATCGGTTCGGTAGGATGAGCTTAAATGTCGACGAAAATTTAACACTTTTTTTCAACAGTTAATTACAAGAAAACAGCTCGGTAGATTTTCACCTAAAATTAATCAGTACCATTCCCAACTAATATCTTTCGAACAGTTTTTGATTTTTTAAAATAGTTCGGTAGGATGAGCTTAAATGTGGACGAAAAGTTTTTTTCAATTACAAAGAAACGGCTTGGCAGATCGTTGCACAAAACTGACAAACGATAGTCGTCACCGAAATACATCAAATGGCTTTTAAATTTCTAAAATCGGTTCAGGCGTTTTTGAGAAAACGTCGATCAAAAGTCTAATTTTGACAAATGCCAAAAAGACCATACTGATTTTTGCAAACTTTGACGAATTTTTAAAGCTGAACCAGTTGTCGTAGGGCCGTAATATTTTAGTATGATCTAGAAGACTATGGTATCTATCGTCAAAAAAATAATCATAAAAATCGTCGAATTTTTTTTTTTTTAAACTTTATTACAAGAAAACGGCCCGGCCGATCTCTACCAAAAACTAATCAGCACGATTCCCAACTAATATCTTTCGAACGGTTTTTGAATTTTCAAAATCGATTCAGAATTGCGGGCTAAAACGTAGACGAAAAATTTTTCACTTTTCTGCCATTTATGAAGAAACGGCTTGGCCGATTGTCGCACAAAACAATAGTCCTCGTCGAGATACATCGAATGGCTTTTAAATTTTTGAAATCGACCCAGCCGTTTTCGAGAAAACGTCGATTTACGGCAAAAAATCTGTTCACATACACATACACACACACACACACACACACATACTTTTTCCAAATTTGGTCTCATTCGATTCAGAATGGCTTGAAACGTCGAGAAAACATAAAATTAGCGAATCGGGTTTTTTGATGAAAACATAAACTTCTCCTTCGGGAAGTTAATAAAACTACAAACAAAACTGCTGACTACAATTTAATCATAATTAAATAATATTGACGTATTCACATCTTATTAAACGTAATTGAACATCATCTGTCGAAAACATTTAACATTTGACGTATTAGACACCGTCCATTGTTTTATTCAAATTTCGCTTCTACAAAAATGTTCAAATTAAAAATGTAAAGTTTCTAGGCGATTTTGAAATAATCTCACCTTTCCGACCATCTCTGGATCGGCACGAATTTTTCAAGACTAAGACTGGCCAAATCGGTTTAGCCGTTTTCGAGTTTTACTAAGACATATGAAAGAGAGCTCCATTTTTATATATAAGATTATTAATTAGGTGAAAATTTTTGTGTTATTATAATAATTCTTTTATTACGCACAATGGGTGCCACGCGCGCGCCCAGTTGCATGTGTTGGTGCCTTCGACTTTTTTTTTATTTGCGCGGAGCATCATCATTGCATTTCTGGCAAAACAAAATCAAGGCCGCGCCCGACCGAAATTCAAGCGATGCGCGATGTATTTTTACATTTTTTTTTAAATTCTCGGTAAAACACCAACAGTCCAACACCAATACTATCGAAACAACACTGTAACGGGTGACGCAACACTAAAATAAAGCAGGGACGGCCGGGGGAATCGATCGATAGGGCCACATTTGCATGATGATAATTGATAAGTAGGATCCCATTAGCCTAAATTGGGATTCTGAGAAATTTCTTGGAACTCTTGGGAACATCGTAGGACTTTCTGGATCCTCCTAAGCCTCTCAGAAACTTCTTGGGTCTCTCAGTAACTTCTTGGGACTCTCAGGAACTTTTTGGAGCCCTCACAAATTTCTTGGAGTCCTCAGAAACATCTTGGAATTCTCAGGAACATCTTGAGAGTCTCAGAAACTTCTTGAGAGTCTCAGAAACTTCTTGAGAGTCTCAGAAACTTCTTGAATGTATCAGAAACTTCTTGAATGTATCAGAAACTTCTTGAATGTCTCAGAAACTTCTTGAATGTATCAGAAACTTCTTGAATGTATCAGAAACTTCTTGAATGTCTCAGAAACCCCTTGGAACCCTCAAGAATTTCCTGGGACTCTCAGGGACTTCTTGAGGCTCTCAGAAATTTCTTGGGACTCTCAGGAATTTTTGGAGACTCTCAGGAATTTCCTGGGGCTCTCAGAAATTTCCTGGGGCTCTCAGGAATTTCCTGGGGCTCTCAGGAATTTCCTGGGGCTCTCAGGAATTTCCTGGGGCTCTCAGGAATTTCCTGGGGCTCTCAGGAATTTCCTGGGGCTCTCAGAAATTTCCTGGAGCTCTCAGGAATTTCCTGGGGCACTCAGCAATTTCCTGGGGCACTCAGCAATTTCCTGGGACTCTCAGCAATTTCCTGGGACGCTCAGGAACTTCTTGGGACTCTCAGGAACTTCTTGGGCTCTCAGAAACTTCTTGGGACTCTCAGAAACTTCTTGGGACTCTCAGAAACTTCTTGGGACTCTCAGAAACTTCTTGGGACTCTCAGAAACTTCTTGGGACTCTCAGAAACTTCTTGGGACTCTCAGAAACTTCTTGGGACTCTCAAAAACTTCTTGGGACTCTCAAAAACTTCTTGGAACTCTCAGAAACTTCTTGGAACTCTCAGAAACTTCTTGGGACTCTCAGGAACTTTCTTGGGACTCTCAGGAACTTCTTGGGACTCTCAGGAATTTCTTAAGACTCTCAGGAATTTCTCGAGCCTCTCATGAATTTCTTGAGCCTCTCAGCAATTTCCTGGGACTCTCAAAAATTTCTTGAAGCTCTCAGGAATTTCTTTGGACTCTCAAACAAAAATTTGAAACTCTCGGAATTATCAGATTAACATAATATAAATCGCCAGAAATATTTAGGAACTCTCAGGCACTTCTTGGGGCTCTCAGAAATGAGGCCCTCAGAAATTTCTTTAGATTCACAGGAACTTCTTGGGACTGTCAGGAATGTCTAAATAATATAAATCTCCAGAATTATGTGAGGACTCTCAGGATCTTCTTGAGAAATTCTTGAGAGTCCAAAGAAATTCCTAGGAGTCCAAATAAAATTTTGGAAGTCCCAAAAAATTACTGAGAGCCTAAAAAAAAATCTCGAGAGTGCCAAAAAAATCCTAAAAGTCAAAGGAAAATCCTGAGAGTCTCAAAAATTTCCTAAAAGCCATAAAAAAATCCCAAAAGTCCCAAAAAATTCCTGAGGGTCCCAAAATGTTTCTGGGAGTCCAAAAAAAATGTCTGGGAGTCCGAAAAAATGTCTGAGAGTCCTAAAATTTTTTCGAAAGTCCCAAGAAATTTGTGAGAGTCCCAAGAAATTCCCGAAAGTACTGAAAAATTTCTGAGAGTCCCAAGAAATTCCCGAAAGTACTGAAAAATTTCTGAGAGTCCCAAAAAATTCTCAAAATTAGTTTGATCCTTAGTAGAATCGTTTTATTTGTTAGAAATTTTGTTTTATTAGATTTGTCTTACAATTCATTGAAAATTAGTTTGCTCTTCAGTAGAGTCCTTTTGTCTGTTACAAATTTTTATATTTTTTAACATTATTACCAAGTCGATGTTGATCAGTTTGCTCGTTAGTAGATTCCTTTTATCTATCAAAAAGTAATAATATTTCACTAGATTTTTCTTTGAAGTCGAAGAAAATTAGTTTGCTCATCAGTAGAGTCCTTTTAATAGTCACAGAGTATAATATTTTACTACATTCTTGTAAAAATTCGATAAAAATTAGTTTTGCTCGTCAGTCAAGCGTCCTTTTACTTATTACAAATCTCAATATTTTAAAATATCCTTTTTCCGAGTCAATGTTTATTCATCAGTAGATTCCTTTTGCCATCGATAGGGCTTTTTATATATCTTATTTTTGTCCAAAGTATGTAATGGTCATCAATTGAATTTAATTTCCCAAAACCTTTATTTTTCCACCAGTGTGTGTATTTATCTAACCTACATTGACCGGAAATTCATTTGGGCAAAAAATGTGCAAATGTTTGCAATTCTATTCATATGACGTCCGAGTTTTGTTGAAAGTCAAGTCAGGTTGTTAGGTTGTTAGGTTGTCAGATGCAGCAACATGTCACATGCAAATTTAAAATGCAGATTAACGAATCCATTATACATTTATGTAGATTTAAAATCCAGGAACAAAAAATAGAGGAAATTAGTTGAAATAGGAAGAAAATTTGCAAATTATAAGGATGCAGCTGGTAAACCATTCAAGGGGTAAAAATGTTTTCTTTAGGTTGAATTGATGCAACTTTTTTGGGTTGGTTTGGAAAGCTTTGGTTTTCTTTGGATAGAAATGAGATAAAATTTACTATAAAATGGCATAATGTATAATTTTTAAAAACAATGCAATTTGGCGTAAACAATTTCTTTATTAAACATTTGCATGTTCCATCGTGTGTTAATAGTAAAGCTTTCGCCCTTTTTTGCTTTAACCAACTTTTCAGACTTGTTTTGGAAAATTCTGTTTTTTTACAAATAGATACTAGATAAAACTGACTAAAACATGGTATGAATCAAAATTCTTAGAAATTAGATTTTAGGAAAAAAATAATAAAAATCAATGTTAGGTAATGTCGGTGAGGTAAATGTTAGGTGAATCAAGTGTGCTTAATGTATCTTTTATTATTATGTATGGTGTTTGTAGAAATATTACGTATATTTGTACATATATATATTTATATATCGGTGTGTCCTAATAATTGTGACGTTTTTTATTTAATCGAATGAAGAAGCGCAGTTCGTACAAAATGCGCGAGCGCCGAATTTAGTTCGAAGGACACCAAAAGCCGAATGCACGGTCATATGTGTGTTTTACTAAACTAAACACACATGTATATAAATATAAATATGAATTGAAACTAAAGTACACACATACGCCGAGGAGGAAAAAAATGTTTATCGAGCGCATTTTTTTGCTCGCGAAAAAATATACACAAACTGAATAGGATATACTGAATAGTTAACTGATGTATTCCAAAAACTATCAGAAATGTAAATTGTGCAATGTCTACCCTTTTGATTTGAATTTTTGTTCTATTGAAAATTATGAATTTTAAGATTTGAAGAAAGAAAAGAAACTATGTAAATGTTATCCACAGCAAGAGTAATTATTAAAAACGTGAATTTCCAATTTCTTTTCGTTTGTTTAGTATGTGTGTATTTACCATCAGCAATTTTATTAGTTTGAGTGCGTTTGTCATCTATGCACAACCTTGTTCATTTATTCATGATTTT
Source organism: Ctenocephalides felis (assembly GCF_003426905.1). Classification (NCBI taxonomy): domain Eukaryota; kingdom Metazoa; phylum Arthropoda; class Insecta; order Siphonaptera; family Pulicidae; genus Ctenocephalides; species Ctenocephalides felis. The sequence continues at coordinate 2,371,759 of NW_020536999.1, read as the reverse complement.
TTTATAACTTTCAAACCATTCGATTTGCATTAATGATGTATTTAGGAAATTTGTTCTAAATTACATAGTCAACAATATTGTCATACAACAAAAGTCTCTACGACAACTTCGTATACTTCAAAAATGCATTTGAAATGATTAAATAATAATTCGTGTTCTGTGTGCATTGTTAAATTACTCATATTGTATTTGTGCATTTATTTATTAAATCCCTTATAACTTTTAAACCTTTCGATTTACATGAATGACGTATTTGGAAAATTTGTACCAAATTAAATACTCAACAATATTGTTTAACATCAAAAGACTCTAAGCAACTCGGTATACTTTAAAACTGTATTTGAAACTATAAAATTAATCGAAACGTGTTGCAAGTGCATTCGTTTATTATATCGTTCATAAATCTTAAACCATTTGTTTAATATGAATGGGGTAAAAGACAAGTTTGTTTAAAACTTCACAATCTACAAAGTTTAGTAATAACATAACACTATAAAGCAGTTCGGTATACTCATAAAGTTCAGTAGAAAACGCAAAATGTTATCGACAACTGTAGAAATTAAATATAAACATTAATGTAGTTCATTCAAGGGTATTAAGGGGCATAACTAGTGAAACCGCATAAAAAAGGTGATTTTTGGAAATTTATATTAAAAAATATACTTTATCAATCATTACAAAATTTTAAGAATATATTTACACATGTGTTAAGAATACATAGTAAAATTTTTGAAGAAAAAAATTAAATCTCCATTAAGATCTCCAATGGCGCGACAAAAAAAGGCCCTTAACTGCTGCAGTGATTCCGGCCTTCTACATGGATGAAATTTGAAAAAACAATTCTCATTAAACTAGATAATATTGTCTGTAAAATGAACTACAATAGAAAAAAATCAAAAATTGACAAAATGGCGGCGTTTAAAAAAAAAAGTCGAATTTTGCCCAAAATTTTGGTCGTTTTTGGCCTGCCAAAATTCGATTTTTGATCCGATCAAAAAATCGATAGTTCATTTTACGGAGAACTATATATAGGACATGTAAAAAAATCGATAGTGATCGGATCATTTTTTTTTTTTGAGTAATCGCTGCAGCAAATTCGGAAAATGCTGTTTCGAGAAAAACGCGTTTAAAGATAAAATGATCGTTATACTATATACTATATATGTACTCTTTAAATGGCTGTGACTCAAAAACTATTTAATATATCGATTTAAAATTTTGGTATGTTATTTTTAAAGGCATACCCTATTGAAATATGAAAAAATTGAGAATTCGATTTTTTGAAAATTTCACACTAGTTGTGCCCCTTAAAATTATATAACATATAATTTTTTGGAACAACAAAGGACTCTAGGGCAACGCGGTATACTCACAAAGCTCAGTAGAAAACGCAAAATGTTATCTACAACTGTAAAAATAAAATATAAAAATTGATTTTTCCATAGAACGCGCTACAAATTAGTCTGATTTGTACGTTAAATTCGGGTATTGGAGCGAATTGCAGCTCCAATGTACAAAATGCAACAACGCAGAAAGCTGTTCGCTTCATACAGGGCAATAAAAAATATTTACCCAAAATATTAGGTATAATTTTCAGTACCCGCTTGACGAGCGAAAGCAGTCACAATTCTTTTAAGTTTGTTATTATAATTAACCGCCCGAATTGCGAAACCAGTCAAAATTAAACTAAAATAATATTATGAAATCTTACTAATAAGTATGAAATATATTATTGAATTACAAAGTGTGTTTCAATATAAACCCAATTTAACATTTATGGGAAATGTCCCAAATATATTATAAGACGGTACGCGTTATAAGCGGGTTGACTATACTTAGTCTTAAACTAGCCATCTATCCCTTATCCTATTACCTTCACAAAACAGTGTAACATCCGCCAAGCTCTCGCTCTTATACAGATTCGAGAACGCCGACGCCAAATTCGTCCCGAACGAATTCCACTTCAGGCAGAACTGCTGCTGCTGCTGCTGCTGATTCAGCATCTGCTGCTGCTGTTGCTGCTGATTCAGTATCTGCTGATTCATCAGCCCATTGTTCAGCAGATGACTGCTGTTTCCCACTATCGGCGGAGTCGGCGACGGCGACGATAGATTTCTGGGCGAATCGCATGAGGACGGAGTCTGGCTCAGATTCGGAGGCGTCGTGTTGGATAGATTGGTTAGATTGGAGGTCAGTTGCTGAGGCGAGGGCTGGACGTGGTTGCCGGTGGTCGAAGAGAGCTGGTTGACGGCGGTGGAGGATTGGGTGGGGTGCGGGGATGAGGGCGATGTCGTCGGGCTGTCCATCTGGAAGAGGGAAATAGAAATTGATTAGTTGTAAGTGGTACATAATTATCTTAAACAATAATGATTGAGGTTCAGGTATTTGGGTATAATGTTCAATTGTCAAAAATAAAATTTTCGCTATCACTAAAAACTGATCAATACGATTTCCAATTGATACCTTTCGAGCAAATTTATAATAGCTGTAATTGTATAAATCAAATTAACTTAAAATATATTTTATTCAAGTCAACTGCAATCAGTAGCTACCCACATACATATGCTCGGCACAGATTCTAATTAGAATCACGGAAGCACGCAACGAAATTCCAAACTTTGATAAATTTTTATAATTAAACCATTTATCGTAGGCCTATAATATTTTAATATGTTATTCCAGACCACTGTGTGGTTTAATGAGCTCTGCTGACGAGCATATTAAATACGAAATGGATTCTATTGACTAGCAAATTAAAGCAAATGACAAGAAAAACTAGTGGTGTATGGCATCGTGCCTTGAGGCAAATTGCTGGAACGTCCCGTACCGTAATGAAATATTCGAGAAATTTTAAACGTTTTCAAATATATTATTACAAATACTGTAACTTTCATTATTTTATCTTTCTTTATTATATCTGAGCAAATCAAATATAAATCATAAATCGATTTATCTCCAGAACATTAAAAATTGTCATTTCATTTCGAATTCAATTTCAAAAAAATAGTTGAGTTGCCTAATTTGCACAAAATTGAAAAAGTGCTCCCGTATAGTCACATTCTAAACGCATTTGCAAATAATTCTGTGCGACACTTTCACTTATGCTGTGCTTAGCTTGGCGGCATTTTCACATTTTTCAATCGTTTTCACAAGATTGGAAAAGGGCCCCAGTACATAAACAGTCTAAACACACTTGGGTAAACATTTGTACCAGAGTGGCGCTTAGACTGTGCTTAGCCTGGGTAATTTTTTGAATTTTTAATCCAAAATTACAAAAATATTTTATGGAAAAAAAAAAAAATGTAATAATTTTTTATCCTCAAAAGCATTTGTTTTGTCAACACAAGCAGAAAGTTTTTTAGATCACTCAAATCGGACGCTTAGTTCACTCAAAAACAGCCATTTTTTGCACTTTTAGCTCTGTATCTTTGAAATGACGGGATCTGCCTTTGCCAAAAACTAATCAGCACATCTTCCTATGAATAGGGATCGAATGTTTTTTAAACCATTCAATTCGGTTGATCCGTGCGCCCGGAAACGTGGACAAAAAATGCGGACATACAAAACACACACACATCCATTTTTTCTGAGGTATGCCCTTTAAAAATGTTCAGAAACCTACAAAACGTCGACAAATGCAAAAATTTTCATTTTCAATTTTTGGCCCATTACTATAACTACCCTTACGGGAAGTTTATAACTCTGCTATTGAGATATCATTTTATGCATTTTACAATTTCTATATAATGTGTAACCGTCTAATTTTTTGTTGTTGTATTTAGTATTTAAATTATTTAAATATTTGCAATCGAACTGAAGATGAGTCGAATCAGGATTCAAAACGTATGTTACATTAATGAAGGACAATTTTAATGTTTTTATCTTTGGCATTTTTGTTAAATAATTGAATATAAGCGTAGACAAATTTTATTATAAGAAACAAAACTAAAACATTTTTACTAAGCCATTCACACGTTTCAAGTCCTAGTTTGATTCTTCTTCAGACAAAATACACACATATATATATTATATATATATATATATATATATATATATATACATTTCCTATATTACAATTCTCCTCCATGCACATAGTATTGATTCACCCAAAATTGTACCAGGGTGCAACGCCAAGGGTGCGCATTCGCCCTCTCGCTCACACACTCATACAAATGCACCGAGGAGTGAAAGTGAGAGAGAGAGTGTGAGGGAAATTCCGAACACCGAAAAAAAGTTGTCCTGGGGATGATTTGCATATCTGCATTCGCACACAAAGGGTTGAGAGAAAATTAATTAGGAGGACAAATGCAAGTAGAAAGGAGAAATATTATTTTCACACAAGTTCTATAACTTTGTTCATTTAAATCAAAAACATACTCCAGTTTTTTATTTAAAGGAACAAAGTTATAGAACTTCTGTAAAAATAATATTACTAGAATATATATATATATATATATATATATATATATCTTATATATAAAAATGGAGCTCTCTTTCAAATGTCTTAGTAAAACTCGAAAACGGCTAAACCGATTTGGCCAGTCTTAGTCTTGAAAAATTCGTGCCAATCCAGAGATGGTCGGAAAGGTGAGATATTATTTCAAAATCGCGTACAAACTTTACATTTTTAGTTTGAAATTTTTTGTAGAAGCGTAATTTGAATAAAACAATGGACGGTGGCTAATACGTCAAATGTCAAACGTTTTAGACAGATGATATTCAATTACGTTTAATAGGATGTTTTACGTGAATATTATTTAATTATGATTTAATTGTAGTAAGTAGTTTTGTTCGTAGTTATATTTATATACAAAAACGTTATTAAACGGGCCGCAACTGTTACTAGAAACTCAAAATATAAACTTTTTTGAAATGTTAATATGAAAATGCACTTTTCGGCATATTTTTCTCAAACAAGGTGCTCTGAAAGATCTCATTTGTATAATTATATACTCATTGTTATTTATAATACATTTTCTAGGTTCTATTATTTTTTATTTATGTTTTTAAATTCAGAACCTAAATTTGGTATCGATCAAATGGACATTTTGCCGAATGACATTTTCCCAGCTATAATTTTTCAGAATTTATCGAAGAATAGATAGTAATATATGAACGTCCGAGGTTAAAAAGGTCCACCACCGATGTGTCAAAAATCAGTAAAGTTAAGCATTGTTTAACAACAATATTTGAAAGTAGAGGGCAAAAGATGTATAACCAGCTAAAACCTTGATTTGAAAACGATAATCTTTGAAATGGGGGAGATAAACGGTAATCTTTGAAAATCCATAATAAAAGTATTTTCTTCCGTTGGTAGTTTTTCAGCATTAGTTAAAAATGTAATTATTTTGTAAAATACATTTAAAATTAAAATAAGACATTAAACCTGTTTGCCATCTGGCCGTTCCAAGTTACTTCGCCTATAGGGTAAAAAGGTCTAGATAACAAATTTTTGAAAGACAGCAAAAAAGTACATTTCTACAATGATGAAGTAGCTGACAGTTTTACTGAACGTAGTCAGATAATTGTTCGTTTGAAATGTGTTATTTGTTGTGATGTAATTGGTTTGATTTTTATAATATAATTAATATTTGCTCAAAGTCAAATTGGACCTTTGTGCCTCACCTTGCTCTACATATACACTTTTTATTGAATATACTTTAATTCATCGAATGTTACTTGAAACTTTTCAAAAAGCATGTCAAAGAAGAAACACTTAATTCATTTTCTATCTCTCCTCGCAAAAATTTGAAAATTTTGTATAAGCTCAGTAGTATTATTTACAAAAAGAATCTGAAAGACTTGAAACGTAATCAATAAGTCGAAAGACCAAAAAAGACTTGGATTGGATTATACCATGTTTTCTATAGAAAGTGTATAAAACTTTCAGTTTGATTGTATTGACAAAATATAGACAGACTAATGGGGTTTATTGTTTTCATAATACCTCATTGTATATAGCATTCAACAACAACACATCCTTATACACAAAAAGTATTAATATTTTTGATTCTCTAGAAATTGTTTAGAATATACCTTACTTAGCAAAACAACGTTTGCCGGGTCAGCTAGTATATATATATATATATATATATATATATATATATATATATATCTTTATCTCATTATCTATCCCAATATTAAACGTTGATTTATTCACCAAAAGAATAAAAACTACCCTTCGGCACGGCACACCCTGACCCAATTGCCTGATTAAGAAATAGATTTTTTTCTCTAACCTCATCACCGTCATCATTAATATCCGAAACGTATATTAATTCGTTGAATAATACGATTTTGCGTGATCTGAACACATTTATGCAAAATAGGGGATGATGGGGTAAAGGATAGATTCGTAGTACCAAGAGAGCAGGAGGTGTTTGTTAATTTTTTTGTTACGTGCGTCGCCTTTAGGTGACATCCACTTTGGCGACCTGTGTGTACGTGTGTTGCCTATAGATGATGTAGGAAGTATGGAACGAGTGATTTTTATTTTTAAATTAATTATTTTGAAAAGTGCAAAATTTTTTGTCCACTTCTTTAATAGGTGTAATCTAAAAACTGTTTACACAAATAATGATACTGCTCATCAATATCAGTAAAGTCTTTTATTCGTCTTTCTAGGTATTGTAGTTTGCTCGTCAGTAGAATTTCTTTTCTTAACCTAAATTGTAATTCCCTTTGCAACTCAGTAGAATTTTTTCCTGTATTTTACTTAAATGTATATTTAGTTAGCTTTCAATAAAGTTCTTTTATATCTACCTTAACTAAAAATTCTGGTCATCAATAGAATGCTTTTATCATACTAAAATAAATATTTATTTTTCTCGGCAGTAGAGTCCTTTCTCAATCTTCAATTTAAGTAAATTTTTAGTTTGCTCGTCAGTAGAGTTCTTTCTCATACTTCAGCTTAAGTCAATTTTTTGTTTGCTCGTCAGTAGAGTTCTCTTCCTACGTAGCGATTTGTTTTAGTAGACTTATTTTTCTACTCCCTACTCAAATACATATAGTTTGTTCGTCAGTAGAGTCCATTTTCAATTTTTTACTGGAGTAAATTTTCAGATTGTTTGCCAGTAGAGTTCTTTATGAATTTTTTGCTCGAATACATTTTTAGTTTGCTCGTCAGTAGAGTTCTTTTCCAATTTTTCACTTGACTATTTTTTTAGTTTGCTCGTCAGTAGAGTTCTTTTCCAATTTTTCACTTGACTATTTTTTTAGTTTGCTCGTCAGTAGAGACCACTATCAATTTTTTACTCGAGTAAATTTTCAGTTAGTTCGCCAGTAAGGTTCTTTATCAATTTTTTACGCGAGCAAATTTTTAGTTTGCTAGTCAGTAGAGTCATTTCTCATATTTTTTACTAAAGAACATTTTTAGTTTTCACAAAAAAAATTCATTTAAGTAGAGAGTTAGTAAACGCGTCAGTAGAGTTGTTTCTAACTAACTTAGATAAATAGTTAATTTGCTCGTCAGTAGAGTCCGTTTTTTTAGGTAAGTAGGATTTCAGTTTGCTCGTCAGTATAGTCATTTTTATTTTACTAAAGTAGGATTTCAGTTTGCTCGTCAGTATAGTCATTTTTATTTTACTAAAGTAGGATTTCAGTTTGCTCGTCAGTATAGTCATTTTTATTTTACTAAAGTAGGATTTCAGTTTGCTCGTCAGTATAGTCATTTTTATTTTACTAAAGTAGGATTTCAGTTTGCTCGTCAGTATAGTCATTTTTATTTTACTAAAGTAGGATTTCAGTTTGCTCGTCAGTATAGTCATTTTTATTTTACTAAAGTAGGATTTCAGTTTGCTCGTCAGTATAGTCATTTTTATTTTACTAAAGTAGGATTTCAGTTTGCTCGTCAGTATAGTCATTTTTATTTTACTAAAGTAGGATTTCAGTTTGCTCGTCAGTCTTCTACCTAGGTAGCAATTCTAATTGCTAGTCAGTAGAATCCTTTTCCTTAATCCAAAATAGGATTTCAGTTTGCTCGTCAGTATAGTCATTTTTATTTTACTAAAGTAGGATTTCAGTTTGCTCGTCAGTATAGTCATTTTTATTTTACTAAAGTAGGATTTCAGTTTGCTCGTCAGTCTTCTACCTAGGTAGCAATTCTAATTGCTAGTCAGTAGAATCCTTTTCCTTAATCCAAAATAGGATTTCAGTTTGCTCGTCAGTAGAGTCCCTTTTCTTTACTAAGTACAGATTTAATTTGCTCGTCAGTAGAGTTCTTTTATGAAATCGATTCTGTTTAAGATTGTAGGCTTATTTTTAATATTCGGTGAATATTTTAGAGTATACCGCTTTGTTATAAGGGTTGCAGGTAGTTTGTTTCCAAAAAATATAATAATCAGTTGAATAATAAAAATAAATTACTGCAACAAAATTAAATCTTGATGTAAAATTAAAAAAAAAATAGTTTGATTTAGTTTCATGTTCATTTTAAATAATGTTGACAAATTTTGTGTAATCTAATTTAAATTAGATAACATATTTTATAGATACAAGATATTACAGATTTATCTAAATACCCCCCCCCCCCCTTTCAATATCGAACGACTTAGAAATCTCGTCTATCAAACTAATTGCCTAGATTATAATTTAACTTACATAGAAGAAACAAGCCAGAACTTAATGAAACGTTTACAACAACACAAAAATAATTCAAAAAATTCGAATCAATTTAAAACTATGATAGCAGAGCATATTTATATTTTAAAACACAATATGGACTTTTCTAACCCGACTGTACTACAATTCGAACAAAATTTATTCAAACGAAGAATTATAGAAGGATCTTTTTTAACTATTTACAGCAATAAAACAATAAATAAATGGAATGAACTTAACACGCTGTGCGACACAAACCTCTTTTATTTACGTATTTCCAATTTTTTTACGAAACAATAAAAACGACGCGCAAAGTATTCGCTATTCGTTCCACACATGTGTAGAATCTTGGTAAAAAATATTTTTTAAAAAGTCCTTTCTCCATTATATCTCCAACCAGTCTACGAACAGCACACTATCCAATTGTGTTTTTTTAAATTAGTATTTTGTGAAAATCTTGATTAATTACAAGTTTAATGTTTATAATACATAGTGTAGTAGTGCATTACCATATCCTGATACCATGGATTATTAAAATTTTAGTACTATTTACTATTTTATTTTTTCCTTTTCACTCCAATTCAATTGTTTCAGTTTTAAATTTTATTTTTAGTTTCCATTGAATGAAGGCTAGGATTATAGCCGAAACGTATGGATTTAAAATAAATTTTTGAAACAAATTCATGTTTTTTATTGATGTTATGCTCGATTACTAGACTTTGTTAATATATATTACATCCCCCGTATAGATAATCGCCGTCGCCCTAGGTGTATGAGTGAAAATTGCAGTGGAAAATCGATAGCAACCCCTTCTCTGCCGCCCTCATGGTGGTGTGGTAGCAGCAGCAGCCATGATGCGAGAGGTGCTACTACGCCCGAATCTACCCTCCAACGCCTACCACCCAACGCCGCCGCCGCCCCAAACCGCCACTATTTTGGCCGCGCCCACCGCCCCCAATTTCGAATGCTACGCGTAGCAGCGGCGGCGGCAGCGGCGGTGGTGCCATTGTGCAAGCAGAGGTAATACATAGATAGAAGATATATGTATATATATATGTGTGTGTGTATGTGTATATATATATATATATATATATATATATATATATATATTTGAAATAATTTGCAGCCTATTCGTGGAATTAGATAAAGATTAAAATAAAAATGTTCTTTATTGTTAATACGTTTCGACACTTGATATGTGTCATCATTCAGCAAATGAAGCAAAGACAAAAACAATAATAGGCTTATCATACTAAAAATAGTTTTAAAAAAATTAAACTAAAAAATACAACTCATAACTAAAAAATTTTAATCAAAAAAAGTCGCTTCATTTTGGCCTCCCTTATTTTCTGCTCAGAATTTTATTAATCAGATAATTAGAATAAAAGTGTGCTCAAGAATTTGTTACATTTACTATATAAAAAAATTAGATGAAGAGAAGGTGCTTAGGACGTATTTAATTAATTAAACTAATAAGAGAACTAGTGGGGTGTATGGCATCGTGCCTTAAGGCAAATTGCTGGAACTTCCCGTACCGTAACGAAATGATCGAGGAATATTAAATGCTTTAGAATCGATTATTATAAATATTGTAACATTGTAGAATGTTTATAAGAATTATATAAATTGAATTGCAAAGTTAAACTTATTTGTTTAAAGTATACTGGAACTTTAGTCAAAATTAAAAATAAAATCTGAATTATTTTCGATGTATAAAAAAACTAAAAAAAAAAAATAAAAAAAATGATACAAATTTTTTTTTTAAAATCAATTATTTTGTTAAAACAAGCTGAAAGTTTTTGAATCATTTAAATTGGACGCTTAGTTCCTTCAAAAACTGCCATTTTGTACATTTAGCTCTGTATCTCCGAAATGGCTGCGCCTGCCTTTGCGAAAAACTAATAACCCCTTCTCCCAATCATTACTAATTGAATGATTTTTAGAATCATTCAAATCGGATGCTCCGTTCACTCAAAAACTCGATTTCTATTTTCTGCGCTCTTTGCTCCGTATCTCCGTAACGGCTGGACCTGCCTTTGCCAAAAACTAATCAGCACATCTCTCTCTCAATAGGAATCAAATGTTTTTTGAACCATTCAAATCGGTTGATCCGTGCGCCCGAAAACGTGACTGGAAATTTTATCCATACATACATACATACACACACACGCTCACACACATCCATTTTTCCTGAGGCATGCCAAAATGTTCAGAAACCTTCAAAACGTCGAGAAATGTAAAAATTTTCAATTTCGATTTTCGGCCCAATACAATAACTTGCCCTACGGGAAGTTAATAATGTGCCGCTATAGTTAGGCTTCACGTAATTAAATTTTTTTGCAATGTTTCAAATAAATTTGGTATATATATACGATTATATGACTCGTATATGATTAATTTCTTGGAGGGCGTAACATCAAGTAAAAAATATAAATAAAGTAAAGATTTTTTAAAACATCTTTATTTTTCCATACGTTTCGACGTAAAATTCTACGTCATCGTCAGTGATTTTGAAATTCTTAGATTATCACGTACACATATTAATAACAGCTTGTATTTAATTAATAATTGGAAACAAGCACCAAATGTCAGTAATTTCTTTTTTGTAAAGAATAAAAAATATTTAATAAATAGAATATTATACGTATGCACTCGTGTATCCGGGGCATGCGAAACAAGAATAAAAATAAATAAATAAATAAATAAATATACATATATATATATATATATATATATATATATATATATTAAATGGTAAGGTTTTAGATTTGTGTATTCGAACAAGAATCCAAAAAGTAATAATAAACAAAAAAAAATTTTTTAAATGAACTATTTCTTTATTTCTTTATTTATTTACTGTCGACGTTTCGGAACTAGGTTCTATCTTCAGGACATCTGTCAAGAAACGTGATCTTGATGAGATTTGAGCAAACAATATCTTTAAGAAAAAAAAATTACCTATTCGGCTGAAAAATAACTCATAAATTCAATTTTTATTAAAATCTTTTTTTAGTGAAAAAGTGCTAACGTATATTCAAACATACAGGTAATTAATTCAATTTTGTCATTAACGTTTTCTTAAAATTTTCCATAACTTTCAAAAAAAAATATTTTTTTTTATCATTTTTAATATCCTGTTATATAATCCACTCATTTATTTTTATCATTTTCATTTTGATCATATTATCATATTTCTGTACATTATTATTTGTTACAATTAATTTATTATTTAAGAAAAATCTATTTTCTATTCCTAAACATATTGTTTGCTTAAATCTCATCAAGATCATGTTTGGATGGAACGTACCTAGTTCCGAAACGTCGACAGTAAATAAATAAATAAGGAAAGAAATAGTTTATTTGAAGAATTTTTTAACTTCCCGTAGGGCAAGTTATAGTAATCGCAAAAAAATCGAAAATGAAAATTTTTATATATCTTTACGTTTCAGAGGTTTCTGAACATTTTGGCATACCTTAGAAAAAATGGATGTATGTGTGTGTGTGTGTGTGTATGTGTGTGTGTGTGTATGTATGTATGTATGTGTGTGTATGTATGTGCGGATACAAATTTTCGTCGACGATTTCGGGAACACGGGTCAACCGATTTGAATAATTCAAAAAACATTCGATTCTTATTGATAAGGAGACGTGCTGATTAGTTTTTGGCAAAGGCAGGTCTAGCCGTTCCAAAGATACGAGGCAAAAAGTGCCGAAAACTTTTCAAAAAAAAGTAATTTTTTGTCCAATTTATAGTTTCTCAAAAATCTTATTTTTTCAAAGTAATTTTTTTTTTCAAAAATGTTAATCGTTTTTAAAAAAATAATAATTTTTGGTACGGGAAGTTCCAGCAATTTGCCTTAAGGCACGATGCCTTAATTGCCTTAAGACAGAATTCCACTTACAGCTAGTTTTTTGTTTTTTATTACTTTTTGGATTCTTGTTCGAAACTCTACAATATATATATATATATATATATATATATACATACATATCTGTGTCCTTTATCGTTTTAACTCGTTGCACACCGCAACAGCATCGGCAGCAGGGCAGTCGCTGCACACGCGACGCGAGCTTTCGAGCTTTTGCCCGGGTAAAGGCTCGCACCCAACTCACCCCAGTTTCACTCTCGCTCTCACGCACGCATTCGCCACACTCACTCCACTCGCCCTCATGCCACTTTCCCTTTCGACATAGTTTATGCAATGAAGGCCACCACCGCCGCCTCCGGTGGAGCAAAAGCTCAGCTGTGCTTTAGAGCTTTCTGCTTTCGGCTGCACAAATTCCGGGGACGAGGATGAAAGCGAGAGTTTCAAGTTTCGTTCGCTCTAGTAACGATTTTGTTACGGAACTTGGATAATGGATATATATATATATATATATATATATATATATATGTATGTATATATTGTGTGTGTAGCTAGAGAGAATAGACACGTGTGCTAACTAGGATATTTGATCGGTAACGAGGTGGAGTAGGTTGACATTGCATAAATTGAAATTATATTGCTCAATAATTCCTGAGTCGATCAATCCTACATTGAAAGGCGAATATACCCATATAAAATATTCCCATAAATATTTTCCCAAATAAATAAATTCTTGAGCTTATATTTAATATTAATTTTCATATTCTCGAACATTAGGGTGGTCCTTTGAAAGTTTTAGCCCTTAATACTAACTTTTAAATAGTGCGCAATTCAATCAAACTTCATATGAAAATTGCAAGGAAAAAATACATCTCACTGTGTTCACAATATTCACTGTATATATTTAGATCAATTATGTAATATAAAATACCCATGGGTAAAAAAATATGTGATAACTAACAATGCAAATGTATGATCAACTATTGTAATAAATACTTTTTGTCTGTCTGTCTGCCCAAAACATACATGGAAAAAATACATATAAAATATCCACGGGTAGAAAAGTATGTACAAAAGGCAACACTGAAAAATGTATTTTAAATATTGAAATAAACACTATTATCTGTCTGTCTGTCTGTCATGGAAAAAATTTTGAAAATAAAAAAAAAATTTTTTAGGTATAACTTAGCGACAAATGAATTAAACGTGAAAATTCGTCTTATTTTTTATTGAAAATTCGACGCTCTGCAAAATTTTTGAGATTTTTTTTCATGCTATTTCCATACAAATCTTTGATTGAATTGCGCTCTATCCAAAAGACAATATTAAGAGCTAAAACTTTCAAAGAATTGTTTTTTATCAATTTGGAACCATTTGAGCCCTTGGAAGCAAGGAAATTCGAAAATGTCCATTTTAAGAACCACCCTATTGACCATATTCCCTTTCACTAATTGTTTGACTAAATCAAATTAGTATTACCTAATAAATAATTAATGAAGAGAAGAAAAATTCTTGAGCTTTTTGAAGAAAGACTTGGGAATCACACTGCATTTTTATTACATTTTATTAGTAAATAAAGATATCAATAAATTCTTGAGTACACTCTCTCTCTCTCTCTTCAGCTGTTTTAATTAATAATTAATGCATTTATTAGATTCTTGAGTACACTCTTTTTATTTTATAGTTTTAATTGCACATCGAACATTTACTTAAAATAAAATTCTCGAGCCCATTTTTTTATCAACTGCCTTATATAACACAAAACTTGAATATTTTCTTCACTTTGTTAACAAAATGCATACAATCAAATAAATAAATAATATTTATGTCTATAATTATATTATCTATTAAAATTGATAAATTCTTGAGTGCACATTATTTCTCCAATTGTTTTCATCGATGCATTTATTAAATTCTTGGATAAACTCGCTTTATTTTATTGTTTCAATTTTACATTAAACATTTCGACATTTTGTTAGGAAATTGTATTATTAACTTACTTACTAAATCAATTTTTAATTGCACAGCCTCTCTAAATATGTTTTCAATAATGCATTTATTAAATTCTTTTACACACTTTTTTTTTATTTTATAGTTTTAATATCACATTAAACATTTACTTTACCATATTTTCTTAGTAAATTATTAAAATAAATAAATTATTGAGCTCATTGTTTTGCCTTGTCATCAATTGCCTTGAACATAAAAATATTGCAAAATTATTGAGTATATTTTCTTTCACTAATTGTCCAAAAATTTCACATAACAATTTATTAAATAATATTTCTGTCTATAATTGTATTATTTAATAAATTTGACAAATTTTTGAGTGTACATTTTTCTAAATATGTTCTCGATAATGCATTTATTAAATTCTTGGGTACACTCTTCCTAATGACTGTTTCAATTTTACATTAAATATATATTTCACCAAAAAATTTCTAGAAAATTAATAAAATAACTAAATTCTTGAGTCCTTTGTTTCATCAATTGCTTTACATAACAATGTTACAAAATTCTTGATTAATCAATGAAATCAATATTTCCTCTCACTAATTGTCAACAAAATGCATAAAATCAATTAGTTAATTAGTATTTCTGGCTCATATTGTATTATTTAGTAAATTTAATAAATTCTTGAGTGCCTCTCTTTATTTGATTTTTAATTTCAAATTTTTCATATATACTAATGAATTAAAGAAATAAGTAAATTTTTGAGCCTATATCAATTTTCTTTAATTTTCTAATTTATTCAAATGGTATATATGATAAAATTTGTATTATTAATTAGAAAATTCTTGAGACTTAATCAAAGTGATATTGTCAATTAATAAATAATAATATATTTTTGATTTCAGTTTGTTTTCTTTCTTCTACATTGGAAGTATAATACACCCATCTAAAATATCATCTCAAATAAATAAATTCTTGAGCGCATATTAATTTTCTAAATACAATTTGTAATTTTAATTTTTAAAATCTTGAGCATATTCCCTTTCACTAATTTTTCGACTACATCAAATTAGTATTACTAATTAAATAATTATTAAAGTGAATGAAAATCCTTGGGCTTTTCGTAAAAAGACTTGAGAATCACACTGCATTTTTATTACATTTTATTAGCAAATAAAGATATCAATATCAATTCTTGAGTACACTCTCTCTCTCTTCAGCTGTTTTAAATAATAATTAATGCATTTATTAAATTCTTGAGTACACTCTTTTTATTTTATAGTTTTAATTGCACGTCGAACATTTACTTCACCAAAATTAATAAAATGACTTAATAAAATTCTCGAGCCCATTTTTTTCATAAACTGATATTTTCATCATCATTTTAATTATTTCTTAAGCACATTCTTTGCAAAGAAAACTTGACATGTTGTGAATAATATTATTTTACTATGTTACAAAGTACCCCGGCCTCCTCTATATATTACTAATACGTATTTTATTTATGTACTAAAAAAGCGTTACAAAAGTGCGTTTTACCTCATTAACTCAATTATTTGTTGATTTTTTCTCATGCGTTAATGTCCGTGAATATTACAATATTTTTATAATGAGATTTTAGATTATTGTAAATTACACTTTGAAATTGGGTAATCATAATAGAGAATGCGTAAAGAAGTCAATTTGTGCGTTTCTGGGTGATGTGCTAAAATTTGAGAACTTTTAGGTAGTAGACTCCAAATTTTTTATGTAGCAAATTATATCATCTTTTTAATTCCGGTCTAAAATTTTGTTTCTTGAGCGAATCAAAATATTTATAGTAAATTTTTTATCATGTCAAAAGTTCATCATTACGTTAATTGCATTTATCAAAATTCATGAATGAAATACGCAATTTTAATTTGTAGATTTCGACATTGAACAACTTGGAATTATCTAAGCCGGAAACTGTAATACAAATATAAACTAAAAATTAGTGGTGTATGGCATCGTGCCTTTAGGCAAATTGCTGGAACTTTCGAGAAATATTCGAGAAATTTTAAACGTTTTCAAATATATTATTACAATTACTGTAACTTTCATTATTTCTGCTATCTTCTTATATCTGAGCAAATCAAATGTAAATCATAAATCATAAATCAACTTATCATAAATAAAATACAATCGTCATTTCATTTCGAATTCAATTTCAAAAAAAAAAAAGTTGCCTAAATTTGCACAAAATTGAAAAAGTGCTCCCGTCACAGTCTAAACGCATTTGCAAATAATTCTTTGCGATATTTTCACTCATACTGTTCTTAGCTTGGCGGCATTTTCACATTTTCATTCAATAGTTTTCACAAAATTGGAAAAGTTCTCCAGTATATGAACAGTCTAAACGCACTTGGGTAAACATTTGCACCGGAGTGGCGCTTAGACTGTGCTTAGCCTGGGTGATTGTTTGAAATTTTAATCCAAACAAAATTACAAAAATATTTTATGGAAAATAAAAAAAGATGTAATAATTTTTTATCCTCAAAAGCAATTGATTTGTCAACACAAGCAGAAAGTTTTTTAGATCATTCAAATCGGACGCTTAGTTCACTCAAAAACTGACATTTTTTGTACATTTAGCTCTGTATCTTCGAAATGGCGGGACCTGTCTTTGTCAAAAACTAATCACCTCTTCTCCCAATCATTACAAATTCTCCGTAACGGGTGGACCTGCCTTTGCCAAAAACTAATCAGCACATCTCCCTATCAATAGGGATCGAATGTTTTTTAAACCATTCAAATCGGTTGATCCATTCTCTCAAGAACTCGCTTTCTATTTTCTGCACTCCATATCTCTGTAACGGCTGGACCTGCCTTTGCCAAAAACTAATCAGCACATCTCCCTATCAATAGGGATCGAATGTTTTTTAAACCATTCAAATCGGTTGAACGTGCGCCCGAAATTGGACGAAAAAATGCGGACATTACAAAACACACACACACACATCCATTTTTTCTGAGGTATGCCAAAACGTTCAGAAACCTTCAAAACGTCGAAAAATGCAAAAATTGTCATTTTCGATTTTCGGCCCATTACTATAACTACCCTACGGGAAGTTAAAAATAATCATTAAGAAATAGCGCAAATAAAAAATTCTTAGGGTTGCTTCACAGTGTTACCAGATGCGCTGAGATACTAAAGAGAGGCTATGTATCAATTACCCCGGTGTCCTCTATCCAAAATTCATTTCTGCATATTTTAGTATTAGTTTTATAGAGTGTGTGCGTACAAATTGTCCTTGGTCATTAACATTTGAAAATCGGAATCGAATAAAGTGACTTGACCTTGTGCCATGGCGAAGCTCACGCAATGGCAATACGCACACACAAATAAATAATGAAAATACAACTGGCCGATAGATAAAAAATACAAATATGTATATATGTATATATGTAGAGAGAGATTTGTGTATGTATGCAGTTATGTAAAAAACGTTTCCTTTTAAATTTTTAATTTAGCATGCGTGCGAGCATGACAGATCTTTAACGACGTGTAGATTGTTACACAAGAATAAAAATGAAACTGAGAAAAAAATAAACCAATTTTAAACATAATATTTATATTATCAATTTTTAACTTCCCGTACGGTAAATTATTGTAATCGTCCAAAAATCGAAAATGAAAATCGAAAAAAAATAGATGTGTATGTGTGTGTGGGGATACAGATTTTGTCAACGTTTTCGGGAGTACGGATCAACCAATTTGAATGATTCAAAAAACATTCGAATTTTATTGATAGTCGTGCTAATTAGTTTTTAACAAAGATAGGTCTAGCCATTTCGGAGATACGACACAAAGAGTGCAGATATAGAAATCGAGTTTTTGAGAGAACGGAGCATCCGATTTGAATGATTCAAAAAATATTCATTTTATATTTTTGGAAAGAAGTGGTGACTGGTTTTTGGCAAAGGCAGGTCCAGCCGTTTCGGAGATACAAGGCTAAATGTGCATAAGATGGGAGTTTTTGAGAGAGCAATAAAGTTTCAGATTCGAATGATTCAAAAAATATTTTGCTTGTGAAGAAAGATTAGTTTGGGTTCTTTCCAAATCCAGTTAAATTTTTCTCTTCACTGCAGAAATGGGATAAAACTAAAATTAAATCTACCTAAAATTATTTGTTAAGAAAAATTTAAAAAATTGTTGTATCCCAAAAGATCTTTTGAAATCTAGTTAAATTTTTGTCTTCAAAGCAGAAGTGGGATAAAATGGAAATTGAATCTATCCAAATAACATTTGTTAGAAACTTGCAATAAGTCCAACGCTGTTTTATTAAATTAAAAAATGTAATTCTATTAAAAAAGGTCTTTTGAAATCCAGTAAAATTCTTCTTTTCAAAACAGAAGTGGGATAAAACTGAAATTTAATTTTACCTAAATAATATTTAATAAAAACTTGCAATAAGCTCAACACTTTTTTATTGTATTGAGAAATGCAATTGTATCCAAAAAGATCTTTTGAAATCCTGTCAAAATTTTTGTCTTCAGAGCAGAAGTGAGATAAAAAAATTAAAAATAGAAATTACAGAATTCGAATAGCTGAATTGTATAAGGAGTAAGTAAAAAAAATATTAGAATTTGCTGAGATAAAAAGGAGAATAAAGAAAAAAAATGGAATACATAAAAGTTGAATAGAATTTAAAATTTGATATAAAAAGCAAGATTTGAAGAAAATAAGAAGAAAAATTAAAAAGAATATAGAATAAGATATATTAGGTTGTCAAATATCTCCCTTCCGCCTTTTTGTATTATAAACCAATAGCAAAAAAGCGGAAGGGAGATATTTGACAACCTAATATATAGACTGAATATGATATAAAAATTAGTATAGAATTTAAGTAAATAAAAATGTTGTAGGTGATTAAATGCTTCCTTAGAGTAAGCGAGGCCAAATAAATTTAAAAAAAAATGTTAAGAATTTGCAATAAGTCCATATGATGAAAAATGTAATTGTATCTCAAAAGACCTTTTAAAACCCAGTAATTTTTTCCAATTCACAGCAAAAATGGGATAAAACCAAAATTAAAATTATGTAAATAATATTTGTTAAGAAATTGCTACAAGTCCAAAGCTGTTTTGAAAAATGTAATAGTATCCTGAAAGATCTTTTGAAACCAATGAAATTTTTCTCTTTAAAACAGAAGTGGGATAAATTAATATATTGATTTCGTACTGATTAAGTCGATTATTATACACATTTCGGAAGTTTGATGCAACTTGTCTTAAGGCAAACTGTTACGTAATAATCTTTAAGAAAGAAAGGTCTAATCGATTTCAAAAATTCAAAATGCATTTGATGTATCTCGATGAGGACTATCGTTTCTCAGTTTTGTTTGAAGATTGGACGAGCCGTTTCTTGGAGTTTAAGAGAAAAATGAAAAAAAAATCGAAAACTAGTTAACGTCGTAACTATCTTTAAAAAAATATTTCGACGTTTTATAAATTCATTTCCAAATTTATAAAGTAAATTTGGAATAATAGGCTTCAATTTTAGGACATACAAGCACATGTCTGTGCACTGTAATTAATATAATTAAAGAATTTAAATGTGTTTGGGAGATATCAATTGTAAATCGCAATGTATAGATTTAATTGAAAGCTTAAACTTTATTTATGAAATAAACTGTTGAACATTTTAACTAAATATTTAAATTTCAAATTGGTCGATTAAGTCAATTCTTATACATTTCGGAAAGTTCATGCAACTTGCCTTAAAGCTAAATGCAATTTTCAACTAGTTTAATAAAGTTTGATAAAGAAAAGGACTCTACCGACACTCTATCAACTAAATTCCGGTAGAAGTAGAATAAAAAACCTGTGTCGTAAAAATCATATGTATAATTATAATTTATATTATAATGATCAGATAAAAAAATCTATTGCACAAATGTGCGAGGCAAGGTTAAAATTGCGTAGATTGTCGACCTTAGGCACGTGCACGACGAACGCACACACTTCGAAACGAATTCGTACGCACACTCACGCACAATTCTACACTCGCATTTATATCCATATACGCACATTTATACACTCGGACACTTATACTAGTGTCTTTTATACGTACAAGTTACTAAAAGTGCGACCTTACAGGCGTTTCGTTTCGTTTCGTTTCGGTTTCGAACAAGGACAATGCATGCAAATGCGTAAGGGTTACGTCATCCTGACAATCTAATAAGAATCCAACACATTCCCGTGATATAGTGACTATTGGCAAGTTCAAAATTATATCAAATATTATTTAGTTGAATTAGTGGAATGAAATTCGGTTGGCGAATCGGTTGCATCATCGAGAGGTAGAAGAGGTAATAGTGTACCTTTTCAGGGAAATAAATTTATTGAAAAAATGTTGAAGGAAGCAAAAGAACATTTCAAGTTCTTACCAAATATTATTTAGGTAGATTTAATATTAGTTTCATCGCGCTTCTGCTTTGACGAGAAAAATGTAGCTGATTTTCAAATATCTTTTACAAGGGGTACAAGTACATTTTCAATTCAATAAAATAGCTTTCGACTTACTGCAAGTTCTTAACAAATATTATTTTAGTAGATTTATTTTAGTTTTATCTCACTTCTGTTTCGAAAAATTTAGCTGGATTTAAAAGATCCTTTGGGATGAAATTATATTTTTCAATTTTATTTCATTCAACACTCGTAGCAAGTTCTTAACAAATAGAAATTATAGAATTATAAAAAATTTGGGTAGATTCAATTTTAGTTTTATCCCACTTCTGTTTTGAAAATTTTAGCTCGATTTCAGAATATTTGTTGCGATGATGAAATTATATTTTTCAATTCTATAAAACAGCTTTGTCACTTGGACTTACTGCAAGTTCTTAACAAATAGAAATTATAAAATTATAGAACATTTGGGTAGGTTCAACTTTAGTTTATCCCACTTCTGTTTTGAAAATTTTAACTGGATTTCAGAATATTTTTTGCGATGAAATTAAATTTTTCAACTCTATGTAACAGCTTTGAATTTACTGCAAGATCTTAATAAATATCATTTATGTAGAATTAATTTCGGTTATATCCTACTTCTGATTTGAAAAAATTAGCTGGATTTTAAAAGATCTTTTGGGATAAA